>NC_069503.1:809826868-809941868 GCF_027579735.1 Bombina bombina
ATTACGAGTATTCTAAAATGACTAATTCTATTCTATTAATTATATTGGTCAGATTACAAATGGCACGCTATTTTTTTTTTCCGTGCGTATTACAAGTTGAAAGTAAATTGTTTGTGCGCAAGCAAAACCCAATACACGCTAAATCAACACTAGCACTAAAGTTATGAATATTTTACATTCCAATGTACTTCACATAGAAGAAAATGTTCCTTTTATTTTTAAGTATACAGTACATCTGATTTTTTTTGGTAAAATATATATGTATTATATATAATATTATTATATATATATTATTTTGCTTTTAATCTTAGCTGAGAACTTGTGAGTGCTGGACTTTCTCTGTGTGTTACACATGTACATACATATATAAACATACATATACATATATAAACTTACATATACACTTTCCAATCAAAATACCCTAGTTAAAAAATAATTTATAATCAATTTAATATTTAATAATGTTGCTTTAATGCGTTTTTTCTATAAATATTTAACATTCCAATGTTCTTCACTTAGAAAAAAATATTTTTTGTATTTTTAAATATATATTTCTCTATATATCTGTGTATGTGTATATATATATATATATATATATATACACACAGTATATATATATATATATATATATATATATATATATATATATATATATATAAAATGCAAAAGTTGGTATTTTAGCACACCTTACAAAAAGTTTATATATACATCTTTGGGAGTGCTGCCAATATGACCCAGTAATTACACAAACAAAAAGGTATTGGCGCACATCCATTTTCAAAAGCACAACATATTTTTTGAACTGCTGCAAAAAATTGCCTGCAAACAACATCAAGAGACAACTATATTTTTAAATAAAATTGGGATCTATATATATATACTGTAAATATATATATATACACAGACACAGATATATAGAGAAATATATATTTAAAAATACAAAAATATTTTTTTTAAGTGAAGAACATTGGAATGTTAAATATTCACAGTAAAAACACATTAAAGTAACATTATTAAATATTAAAATTGATTATAACTTACATTTTAACTAGGGTATTTGATTGGAAAGTGTATATGTAAGTTTTTATATGTATGTACATGTGTAACACACAGAGAAAGTCCAGCACTCACTTACAAGTTCTCAGCTAAGATTAAAAGCAAAAATGGAAGGGTTAGTTACCGCATTTGGTCAAATGGGACAAGCCCAGGAACCATGTCAATGTCCCTTCCAAAAACCTGGGACCCTAAAACAGCCACACAATGCAAGCTCTCAATGCAAAAAAAAACTGGCAACAAGTGAAGGGTGCACAGGCTTATGTAATCACCCCAAACATATACAAAACACGGAAGGGGACTGCACTCTCAGACCATACCGGGTACACATCCCATGACCCTGCAACATGCTCAGCCCTGGGTGCTCACTGGCACTCGCAGGAAGCTGTGCTGTCCCCAGAGTCACAGGCAACCAACCCCAGACAGGTCTGACTGCAAGAACCATAGGGAAAACTGCAAAACAAATTAATACAACACACAGAGAAAGTCCAGCACTTACAAGCTCTCAGCTAAGATTAAAAGCAAAAATTGAAGGGTTAGTTACCGCATTTGGCCAAATGGGACAAGCCCAGGTATCACGTCATGTACATGTGTATATGTGTTTATATATGTACTTTATTTAGACATATAGGTATAAATATATACAGTATCTCACAAAAGTGAGAACACCCCTCACATTTTTGTAAATATTTTATTATATCTTTTCATGTGACAACACTGAAGAAATTACACTTTGCTACAATGTAAAGTAGTGAGTGCACAGCCTGTATAACAAATAACTCAACACACAGCCATTAATGTCTAAACCGTTGGCAACAACGAGTCACCCCTAAGTTGAAATGTCCAAATTGGGCCCAATTAGCCATTTTCCCTCCCCAGTGTCATGTGACTCGTTAGTGTTACAAGGTCTTAGGTGTGAATGGGGAGTAGGTGTGTTAAATTTGGTGTTATCGCTCTCACACTCTCTCATACTGGTCACTGGAAGTTCAACATGGCACCTTGTGGCAAAGGACTCTCTGAGGATCTGAAAAAAAGAATTGTTGCTCTACATAAAGATGGCCTAGGCTATAAGAAGATTGCCAAGACTCTGAAACTGAGCTGCAGCACGGTGGGCAAGACTATACAGCGGTTTCACAGGACAGGTTCCACTCAGAACATGCCTCGCCATGGTCGACCAAAGAAGTTGAGTGTACTTGCTCAGCGTCATATCCAGATCTTGTCTTTGGGAAATAGACATATGAGTGCTGTCAGCATTTCTGCAGAGGTTGGAGTGGTGGGGGGTCAGCCTGTCAGCGATCAGACCATATGCCACAAACTGGAACAAATTGGTCTGCATGGCTGTCGTCCTAGAAGGAAGCCTCTTCTAAAGATGATGCACAAGAAAGCCCACAAACAGTTTGCTGAAGACAAGCAGACTAAGGACATGGATTACTGGAACCATGTCCTGTTGTCTGATGAGACCAAGATAAACTTATTTGGTTCAGATGGTGTCAAGCGTATGTGGCGGCAACCAGGTGAGGAGTACAAAGACAAGTGTGTCTTGCCTACAGTCAAACATGGTGGTGGGAGTGTGATGGTCTGGGCCTGCATGAGTGCTGCCAGCACTGGGGAATACAGGTCATTGAGGGAACCATAAATGCCAACATATACTGTGACATAGCAGAGCATGATCCCCTCCCTTCAGAGACTGGGCCACAGGGCAGTATTCCAACATGATAATGACCCCAAACACACCTCCAAGATGATCACTGCCTTGCTAAAGAAGCTAAGGGTAAAGGTGATGGACTGGCCAAGCATGTCTCCAGACCTAAACCCTATTGAGCATCTGTGGAGTATCCTCAAACGGAAGGTGGGGAAGCACTCCATGATGTCATCATGGAGGAGTGGAATAGGACTCCAGTGGCAACCTGTGAATCTCTGGGGAACTCCATGCCCAAGAGGGTTAAGGCAGTGCTGCAAATGAATTGTGGCCACACAAAATATTGACACTTTGGGCCCAATTTAGAGATTTCCCACTTAGGGGTGTACTACTCACTTTTGTTGCCAACGGTTTAGACATTAATGGCTGTGTGTTGAGTTATTTTGAGGGGACAGCAAATTTACACTGTTATACAAGCTGTACATTCACTACTTTACATTGTAGCAAAGTGTCATTTCTTCAGTGTTGTCACATGAAAAGATATAATACATTTTTTTTACAAAAATGTGAGGGGTGTACTCACTTTTGTGAGATACTGTATATAGTGTAACAGGACCACTTTTAACCACAGTCTTCTAGGGCACAAATGCAGCACAAGACAGTCCACTGTAGTTTAAAGGGCTTTATTTTCACAGCAACAACAAACAGGCAGTTCAGTTTCAAAAGATGGAAATCCTTCATCTCCAGCAAAGTACTGTATTTTAAAGCATATCCCAGCACTTCACAGCATTTCAAAGTGCTTTGCAAGAATAATGTCCTTTTTAGCACTCACTACATCATCGGTCACCTTAGCAACCAGATGCATTTTTATAAATAACAAATTGATATCCAAATGATTGTATTATACATATCTTGCTATTTACACGGCTGCTCATAAAAAAAAAAAACAGTGCCAGTCCAGGAACACATTCAAACCCCTGGGTGCTGAATTTCTCAAGGTTAATATCCACCTGGTCTCGCACGGCAGCAATAATTTGGCTCTGTCCCCCCCGCCTAGGTGATAGAGTGATATGGTTAATAATGATGTACTTTAAATCTGAAACATTTTGTTTGGCCACAGCAAACTGCCTTGCCACTGGTTGATCAGAAGAAAACCCAAACCTGCTTGTTAACTTTGTATGGACTACATTACCTGTGTCCACAGGAAAATATTTCAGTCATCCATACTCAATTAGAAAGTTTCCAATCAGACATAGGGTAATGTGTACAACCAATTATATAGTGTGCCTTCTACATTGTATATATGAACTCTTCTATGTAGGAATGACAGTAGATGACTTGAGGACATGAATGGATAATTATAGAGCTGCCATTGGGCAGCACTGGAAAAAGGCAAGGCCTTTTTTCCTATCCAAACACAATGTTTCAGATTTAAAGTACATCATTATTGACCATATTCCTCCATTACCCGGGGTGGGCAGAGCCAAATTATTGCTGCAGTGTGAGTCCTGTTCATCAAGGAATACTAAATATTATGCTAAATTGGGATATGTTGTCTTTAAAAAATTAAACAGGGAATCTATTTTAGCATCAGTCAATGTTTGAAATGTGCTGTATAATGTAGTATTAGACAACATGCATGTAATTTTAGGTTTTTAAATAGCCAAGATAAAAATTGTGTCCAGCAATGGATTATTTTATATTTAGATTTTCATGTGCAATATTGTGCTAAAAAATATGTATCTTCCATTATTAGCCAGATTGAGCAAGTGCTGTAGATAATTTAATATTGGCAGGTTTACTATTGCAGAATAATTCTGAGCCCCATATGAATGAGGGGGTTTGCATTTTTAGTATAATGTATTGACAAAGAGGCAGATTATGAGTGGAGTGCTATAATTTGTGCACAGGCAATATAGAGTTTTTGTATTCGTTTGTGTGCATGTTACATTGTGCTCGTATTACAAGTTAAAAGTAAATGCGAACGTATGAGCGCATTCACGAATGATTACCACAACCTCAGAGCTCTGGTTAACTGTTTTGTGAAACTAAAAAGTTTCACAAAGCACATCAAAATACATTACAAAGTACAGTTACACTCATAATAACACAATCTAATAAAAAATATTCCTAAAAATATTGCACACAAAAGTTATAAAGGCTGAAAGATATGAGATTTCAGGTGTTAGAAAAAAAGGCAGGCAAAAGGCTTTAACATAGAGATACATACCTAAACATGTCTTAAGATGTATATGTATGCATTTATTTGTGTGTATATGTATTTGCAGGCATATATACACATATAAACACATAAATACATATGTACACATATATAGACATGTACAGTATATAAGTGCATTGGAGCCATTTGCTGTCAAGTAGATGAAAACATGAAAAAGCATATTTATGCAATATTCATATTTATTAAAGTATTATAGTGTGTGTTTACTGTAAATATTTCACATTCCAATGTTCTGCAAATAGCAGAATATGCTCTATGTGTTTATAAATAGATATTCCTATAAATAAATATATACTGTATATATATATATATATATATATATATATATATAAAATCATGTAGCTATATAGGTATAGATATATATTGTACCAAAAAAACATCAGATATATGTAGAAATATGTATTTATGAATAGAAGTGCATTGCTGCTCACAGAACCTGCTTTTCATATGAGGATACCAAGAGAAAAAAAGTAAATTTGAAGATAGCGGTAAATTAAAAAAATAAATAAATAACATTTTCTGTCTTACATTTGAAAGTTTAATTTTGACTTTCATGCCTCCATGAACATGAATTTTAAAGGGACATAAACACAAAATGTTTCTTTCATGATTCAGATAGAACGTACAATTTTAAACAAATTTCTTATTTACTTCTATTATCAAAATTTCTTGTTATGCTTTATTGAAAAGCCGGGATGTAAGCTCAGGAGTATGCACATCTCTGCAGTACTAAATGGCAGCAGTTTTGCAACAATGTTATACATTAGCAAGAGCTCTAGATGGCAGCACTATTTCCTGTCATGCAGTACACGCTAACTACCTAGGTATCTCTTCAACAAAGAATAACATGCAAACAAAGTAAATTTGATAATAGAAGTACATTTGGAAACTTTTTTAATATTATATTCTCTAAGACCTAGATTTGGAGTTTGGCGTTAGCCGTGAAAACCAGCATTAGAGGCTCCTAACGCTGGTTTTAGGCTACCGCCGGTATTTGGAGTCACTCAAAATAGGGTCTAACGCTCACTTTTCATCCGCGACTTTTCCATACCGCAGATCCCCTTACGTAAATTGCGTATCCTATCTTTTCAATGGGATCTTTCTAATGCTGGTATTTAGAGTCGTTTCTGAAGTGAGCGTTAGACATCTAACGACAAAACTCCAGCCGCAGGAAAAAAGTCAGTAGTTAAGAGCTTTCTGGGCTAACGCCGGTTTATAAAGCTCTTAACTACTGTGCTCTAAAGTACACTAGCACCCATAAACTACCTATGCACCCCTAAACCGAGGTCCCCCCACATCGCCGACACTCGAATAATTTTTTTTAACCCCTAATCTGCCGACCGCCACCTACGTTATCCTTATGTACCCCTAATCTGCTGCCCCTAACACCGCCGACCCCTGTATTATATTTATTAACCCCTAACCTGCCCCCCACAACGTCGCCTCCACCTACCTACACTTATTAACCCCTAATCTGCCGACCGCAAAGCGCCGCCACCTACGTTATCCTTATGTACCCCTAATCTGCTGCCCCTAACACCGCCGACCCCTATATTATATTTATTAACCCCTAATCTGCCCCCCACAACGTCGCCTCCACCTGCCTACACTTATTAACCCCTAATCTGCCGACCGGACCTGAGCGCTACTATAATAAAGTTATTAACCCCTAATCCGCCTCACTAACCCTATAATAAATAGTATTAACCCCTAATCTGCCCTCCCTAACATCGCCAACACCTAACTTCAATTATTAACCCCTAATCTGCCGACCGGAGCTCACCGCTATTCTAATAAATGTATTAACCCCTAAAGCTAAGTCTAACCCTAACACTAACACCCCCCTAAGTTAAATATAATTTAAATCTAACAAAATAAATTAACTCTTATTAAATAAATTATTCCTATTTAAAGCTAAATACTTACCTGTAAAATAAATTCTAATATAGCTACAATATAAATTATAATTATATTATAGCTATTTTAGGATTAATATTTATTTTACAGGTAACTTTGTATTTATTTTAACCAGGTACAATAGCTATTAAATAGTTAAGAACTATTTAATAGCTAAAATAGTTAAAATAATTACAAATTTACCTGTAAAAGAAATCCTAACCTAAGTTACAATTAAACCTAACACTACACTATCAATAAATTAATTAAATACAATTCCTACAAATAAATACAATTAAATAAACTTGCTAAAGTACAAAAAATAAAAAAGAACTAAGTTACAAAAAATAAAAAAATATTTACAAACATAAGAAAAATATTACAACAATTTTAAACTAATTACACCTACTCTAAGCCCCCTAATAAAATAACAAAGCCCCCCAAAATAAAAAAATGCCCTACCCTATTCTAAATAACTAAAGTTCAAAGCTCTTTTACCTTACCAGCCCTGAACAGGGCCCTTTGCGGGGCATGCCCCAAGAAGTTCAGCTCTTTTGCCTGTAAAAAAAAACATACAATACCCAAGCCCCTCAACATTACAACCCACCACCCACATACCCCTAATCTAACCCAAACCCCCCTTAAATAAACCTAACACTAAGCCCCTGAAGATCTTCCTACCTTGTCTTCACCTCACCGGGTTCAACGATCTGTCCAGAAGAGCTCCTCCGATGTCCTGATCCAAGCCCAAGCGGGGGGCTGAAGAGGTCCATGATCCGGCTGAAGTCTTCATCCAAGCGGGAGCTGAAGAGGTCCATGATCCGGATGAAGTCTTCTATCAACGGCATCTTCAATCTTCTTTCTTCCGGATCCATCTTGCAGACCTCAGACGCGGAACATCCTGCTGGCCCGACGGACTAACGACGAATGACGGTTCCTTTAAGGGACGTCATCCAAGATGGCGTCCCTCGAATTCCGATTGGCTGATAGGATTCTATCAGCCAATCGGAATTAAGGTAGGAATATTCTGATTGGCTGATGGAATCAGCCAATCAGATTCAAGTTCAATCCGATTGGCTGATCCAATCAGCCAATCAGATTGAGCTCGCATTCTATTGGCTGATCGTAACAGCCAATAGATTGCAAGCTCAATCTGATTGGCTGATTGAATCAACCAATCGGATTGAACTTGAATCTGATTGGCTGATTCCATCAGCCAATCAGAATTTTCCTACCTTAATTCCGATTGGCTGATAGAATCCTATCAGCCAATCGGAATTCGAGGGACGCCATCTTGGATGACGTCCCTTAAAGGAACCGTCATTCGTCGTTAGTCCGTCGGGCCAGCAGGATGTTCCGCGTCGGAGGTCTGCAAGATGGATCCGGAAGAAAGAAGATTGAAGATGCCGTTGATAGAAGACTTCATCCGGATCATGGACCTCTTCAGCTCCCGCTTGGATGAAGACTTCATCCGGATCATGGACCTCTTCAGCTCCCGCTTGGATGAAGACTTCAGCCGGATCATGGACCTCTTCAGCCCCCCGCTTGGGCTTGGATCAGGACATCGGAGGAGCTCTTCTGGACAGATCGTTGAACCCGGTGAGGTGAAGACAAGGTAGGAAGATCTTCAGGGGCTTAGTGTTAGGTTTATTTAAGGGGGGTTTGTGTTAGATTAGGGGTATGTGGGTGGTGGGTTGTAATGTTGGGGGGCTTGGGTATTGTATGTTTTTTTTTACAGGCAAAAGAGCTGAACTTCTTGGGGTATGCCCCGCAAAGGGCCCTGGTAAGGTAAAAGAGCTTTGAACTTTAGTTATTTAGAATAGGGTAGGGCATTTTTTTATTTTGGGGGGCTTTTTTATTTTATTAGGGGGCTTAGAGTAGGTGTAATTAGTTTAAAATTGTTGTAATATTTTTCTTATGTTTGTAAATATTTTTTTATTTTTTGTAACTTAGTTCTTTTTTATTTTTTGTACTTTAGCAAGTTTATTTAATTGTATTTATTTGTAGGAATTGTATTTAATTAATGTATTGATAGTGTAGTGTTAGGTTTAATTGTAGGTAATTGTAGGTAGTTTAATTAATTTATTGATAGTATAGTGTTAGGTTTAATTGTAACTTAGGTTAGGATTTCTTTTACAGGTAAATTTGTAATTATTTTAACTATTTTAGCTATTAAATAGTTCTTAACTATTTAATAGCTATTGTACCTGGTTAAAATAAATACAAAGTTACCTGTAAAATAAATATTAATCCTAAAATAGCTATAATATAATTATAATTTATATTGTAGCTATATTAGGATTTATTTTACAGGTAAGTATTTAGCTTTAAATAGGAATAATTTATTTAATAAGAGTTAATTAATTTCGTTAGATTAAAATTATATTTAATTTAGGGGGTGTTAGTGTTAGACTTAGCTTTAGGGGTTAATACATTTATTAGAATAGCGATGAGCTCCGGTCGGCAGATTAGGGGTTAATGTTTGAAGTTAGGTGTCGGCGATGTTAGGGAGGGCAGATTAGGGGTTAATACTATTTATTATAGGGTTAGTGATGCGGATTAGGGGTTAATAACTTTATTATAGTAGCGCTTAGGTCCGCTCGGCAGATTAGGGGTTAATAAGTGTAGGCAGGTGGAGGCGACATTGTGGGGGGCAGATTAGGGGTTAATAAATATAATATAGGGGTCGGCGATGTTAGGGAAGCAGATTAGGGGTACATAAGGATAATGTAAGTAGCGGCGGTTTACGGAGCGGCAGATTAGAGGTTAATAATAATATGCAGGGGTCAGCGATAGTGGGGGCGGCAGATTAGGGGTTAATAAGTGTAAGGTTAGGGGTGTTTAGACTCGGGGTACATGTTAGAGTGTTAAGTGCAGACGTAGGAAGTGTTTCCGCATAGCAAACAATGGGGCTGCGTTAGGAGCTGAACGCGGCTTTTTTGCAGGTGTTTGGTTTTTTTTCAGCTCAAACAGCTCCATTGTTTCCTATGGGGGAATCATGCACGATCACGTTTTTGAGGCTGGCCGCGTCCGTAAGCAACTCTGGTATCGAGAGTTGAAGCTGCGTTAAAAATGCTCTACGCTCCTTTTTTGGAGCCTAACGCAGCCTTTATGTGGACTCTCAATACCAGAGTTATTTTTATGGTGCGGCCAGAAAAAAGCCGGCGTTAGTTTTTCGGGTCGTTACCGACAAAACTCCAAATCTAGCCATAAGCGAATAATGAAAGAAATATGGGTTTCATGTCCCTTTAAGTGAATTTATGGATTAATCTAGCTCAGCATCCTTAACCCTTGGAAAAACCCCTCTTGGCCTGTAATGTTACGACAGACAGCTTGGGGTTTGTTATGTGTGCATTTGGTGGATAGAGATTTATAAGTTTTTGCATGAGAATTACTATTTCTAAGAATTGCTTTTGTATATGTAGTATTGTGTTAAGAATGCTATGATGGTTCTTTTTTGTTAAAGTCTCCACTGGAAGTAGTTTGTTTGGCTAAGGAGTTGAAATAAACTTTATTTTTTTATCGGGCTTGCCCACAGTGATGCTTTTAGGGTTCCTGAAATAGTTCAGCCAGCTCAGGGGCTGCCTACATAACATACACAACACCTAAAGTTGCATCTTCTTGTGAGTGAGGCATTGCTGGCATTTGTATTTAACAATACAATTTAAAACTAAAGGCACCGCTTAATAAAATATACCATCAATAAACAATGACAGCTGAATGTCTATCAACAGTCTGTAAGTCTAAATGGAATCCACAACAGTTGCTCCTCCTTAAACAGCATATTATTATGACATACCCCCAAATTCCTGCACCCTGGCGTATTTGTAGCTTTCCAGCTAGCTTTACAACTGCCAGTATCACCATTGCATTCCCTGGGAATCCACAATGATAACAATCTTCAGTATGATAAAATATATAGTGACTGCAAAAAACTCCCAGAAATTTTAAATTGTGCAATTGGAAGGGCTGTTTAATCAGGCTTCTGAAATAGTGGCATCTAAATCGCCATTACATATTTGTGTTTCCTAATTTCTACTGTATGTATATTTCCATTGGATTACGAAATGTAATCAAGGATATACGTTGCAAAATAATTACACCTTTAATTGCTTATATTTGTCCAATCCAAACTTTTTAAAGTAACCACATGACTGCCAAGGGAACCAATATCTACTCAGAATAACTAAAGGTAAGATGGATGATTATCCACTAATAATTAGGATGGGCGAATGTGTAAATTTTCAAATTTCGAATGTAGAACGAATGTTATTACCGAAATTTGAATTCTAAATCCGAATGTCGATAAGAACGAATATTCTTAAAAATTCGAAAATCGAATGTTATTTACAGTTTTCGAATGTCACTTTCGAATTCGAATGTTTATAATTATATCAAATGTCCACATTCGAAATTTCGAATTTAACATTCTATTTAACAAATACTATTCAGAAGTTCAATAGTTCATGTGGTAGGGCGGGAATCTAGTAAATTGATACATAATAGATACAAATATATCATTTTGAATGTTTCCATATAGAATATTGCATAATTCGAATATTACATTTAAAGAAAGCATTAGAAATACTATTACAAACATATAAATTTGAATTTTTCGAATTTGAATATAAATTCGAATTTTTCGAATTCGAATATTGCATAATTCTAATATTACATTTAAAGAAAAAGCATTAGAAATACTATTACAATCTAAATTCGAATACACGTATTGCATAATTTGAATATTACATTAATAATAATTAATTAATAATAATGTGGCTTCTATTGCATAAGAAACAGAAGCTCGTCAATACACACATATCTAAAGAAACAAGGTTATTTCTTAGGGAAATCAATCTTCTCTTTCTATTACTATTACTATTAATCACTTTCCCAGCATGGAGCTTACTAGAAAACACTTTGCTAGGTGTTTGTTTTATAGGCACTGTAAAGTCAAAATTATTATTTTATGGGGGCGGAGCCAGCTATTGCAATGGAAGGACGCATCTCAGTAGAGCTCCTAAAGCTAATTTAGAAATCTTCCTATTTTATTGAGTTTACCTGCCCCAACCAGAATCTATTCCTGCCAACAACACTATGAGGATCTCCTCAAGCTTTTAGTAGACTTTGGGAACTAAATATTAGTCGGAGAGACTACTTTCAACTCAATATCAGAGCCATGTGGAGGACCGCCACACAAAGATGGATACCAGTCTACCTCTTTCACTTACCAGCTTTTCAACCCAGGGGGCTTTCTCACATTTGGAGCATCAAGAGCCACTGCATTGCTCCCTCTCTCTAGGCAATAACGATAGGGAATGCTAGGCTTACCCTCAACTCGCAACTCACAGTGGGTATAGGCGCATAACTTGCAATAGAGCGATCAGCCCGCCTCATACCTCCTTACATGCTCAGCGATAACATTTTTCTCTGATGATATGGATCTTATCAGCGCACTGAATGAGCTCGGCTCCCGCCTTGATTGCGATCAAGCTGACTTCGCACTTACCTTAAGAGACATCTCCAGCCGTTCTTTCCCAGATGACTCCAGCCAGAATTCACAGGCGGGCAGTTTCGAAGTCCTTACAGCGTCTGACTATGACAGGAAGCCGTAGCGTCTCTTCTCGCAAAGTCCTGTCAAGGACCTGCACCGCAAGCTCACTCCCTGGCAGCCCCGTGGTGGCATAGGAGACATTGAAAGACCCCGCCCTGTGGTTCCTACAGCAAGCACATCACCTGCAGCGGAGACGAGCAGGACAAGCCTGTTCGGTAGGTTTCCCCTACAGCCCACGCTGGTATCTAGTGTGTACATAGCCTCTACAGTAGTGGGAACACTTGATTCTTCAGTCTTATGTGAAATAGGAGGTGTTCCTGAGGCCCCTTGGTTAGAACTCGTCTTGCCTGCTGATGAGTGGGTCCCGGAACTATCACCTACTGCTTTGATCTCTAGCAGAAGACTCTTCATTTGTTTGTGGCCTTGGAATATGCTGGTTGCAGGTATGCAGTCACTTACGCTCAGAGACCTGCCGGGTATGTTGAGGACACCACATGGCCCAGTTAGCCCCTGGCGATCGCTTTTGAGGGATCTCCCAGCTTTGCAGTCATCAAAAAGCATTACCCTGTCGAGACTTAAGCTCTATAAGGCTGGTGTGGGTTAACTTCACTTCCTCAATCCCTCTACCTCATGTTTACTTGGCCTGGGACACTGGAATTGGTCCACAGACATTGTCTTGTGTTGTCTTGGGTCAATTGCATTTTGCTGTATTTGGGGTGGGGAAGATCTCTCAGACTCGCTACAACATAACTGAGAGTTAATACATGTATGCTTCTAGTCACTCACTATTCTGCTTACATATGCTCTTCTAGAAATGTTCTCTTTTTTTTTCAAAGTTTACCCATGTTTAGTTATTTGCTTTTATCTCATACCTATGTATGCTATTAGTAAATTTTCATGCCTTATATGCTTGACCTGCATTGCTCAGCGGGAAGACTATAACACAGTTGGACTGTTCCTTTCATTGCAGTCAGCTCTAATATAGCGATTACATGGAACTCTATCTTTAACTGCCCATATACTCTTCCCATTTGGTTTATTAAAAGATGGGAATGGACTAAGGCTAAGTGTTCATAATAGCAACTGGGACTTTACCTAGGTTAAACGTTGTTTGTTTGTTTATAACATAATGCTCCTACTTTGAGTCAGCAGCTTTGTTTTAATATGAATTGTCTTGCTAATATAAGAGCATGGTTTAGTTTGATGCTCCTTTTTACATATTGTCTTAGCTAATGAAGATTGGTCTCTCCCACTATATCTCACATACTAGATGTCTTGTCTGGGGTCATATTCACTGTCCCTGTGAGACTCCACATTAACATTTGATCATACTATTAGACCTCCCCTAAGCCACAAACTCGCATTCTTAGAGTTTTTCTTCATATCTTTTTTACTAGCAGGACTAACCGCATAATAATTAAGTTTTGATCTGGTTTATGATGCATACTGTACTATGTATTTATCTTTTG
Organism: Bombina bombina; assembly: GCF_027579735.1. Lineage (NCBI taxonomy): Eukaryota > Metazoa > Chordata > Amphibia > Anura > Bombinatoridae > Bombina > Bombina bombina. The sequence continues at coordinate 809,840,722 of NC_069503.1, forward strand.
TTGTTACATGCTACATTGCATTATGGGTCTCACTTACATAGGAGATCCATCCTCTCCTAATCCATCTTGCAGTCTGTAGTACCCATATCATGACTGTCTAATATGTCTGCTAGTTTTTATTTGAGTTATGTATTCGCTGAATCTCTATACATATTTCACCTTGCCTTATATAGTGCTTATAATCGGACCTACTGAGACTATTAATGTACACTCATATCATCACTAGCATTAGAATTTGCAATGTTCGTCTCCTTAGACTCCACTTATCACATGGGATATTTACACACAGGAAGGCCCCCTACTTTAGTCTCTCCCTAATATCACAGGACATTCCCTCAACCAGCATTTTTTTTTTAAGCATATATTCTTAATAAGAATTCAGTTCAATGTGAGTTTAATCATTGTTATTATCAGGTTTATACTAGGCAATAGGCCAGCAAAGTGTTAGAAAGTGTTAGAAAACAAAACAAGGACTACCTCACAACTTCCTGGTTTTCATTAAAGCACAGGTGAAATGATCAGCTGATGGGTGAGAGCAGGTTAGTAACAATGGCTACTGACCAGCCTGCATTTTATCCTTGTGTTTTGATGTTATGGATGTTATGGATTTTACCTACTACTGAATAAAGAAAATGGATTTTTAAACACCTAAGGACGTCTGCCTCCTCCTTTGCTTATATATTTTATTGGGACTACAAGGAGTCCCTTTTTGGGCAGAAATCCTTTTTGGGTCCTCACACTCAATAGCCAAGGCTGCTAATGCTCTGGGATATCCAAGATTCAGCTTTGTTTGCACATAGATTGGCCAATCGCAACACACCTTTTTTCACACACCCCCGCTGATGTCACACGCGGCATCCACCACACCCGGAAGTAAGCTGGAATTGAGAGGAGGTAGCGATTCAAGGGAGATGGCGCTTCAGCCAGAGTTTGTCCCTACACTACATGAGTACACCTCTGAGGAGTTCTAGCACTAGGGGATTGGATGAGAGAAGCTTGACCATGGCAGAAGGGTGAGTGATTTGATCCCTACTCCGCAACTGTGGATTTTGTTTAGATACAGGACTGGGGGCTGTGTGTTTAGGTGCTTGTATATTGTTACAACCAGTACTGATTCAACGATTTATCATTGTGGACATTACAGGCCTACTCTTGCCTATCCCTTGTGAACCTTATTGCAACTCATAATTACAGGCTACAAGGTTTCATCAATCCGCTTAAGCACTTGAAATGTTTTGAGTGGGAACTATCTCTATGTTTGTTTTGATCAGCTGATTATCTCACCTGTGCACTGGTTCAGCTATAATTAATACCAGGCCTGTTGGGGGTACTTGAGAGCCATGGTTGGGAAACACTGTACTATATGATTGTTTTAGAGACTTCTGGCAGCCAAATTGTGTATAAGTGTTACGGTAAGGCACCTCAGTCTGTCTGAGGTGTAGGGGGCCTGATTGGTTTATTATTTTCAATAATTTTTGCATAACGTTAAGCAGCTGTGGTATTAAAAATAGTTAAAGCAACAGTGTATTTAAAAAATTTCTACAATTTGGGGATTTTTTTATTTAGCATTATGGACATGGACCAAGACTCTGTGTCTTTTGACAAATGCTTGTTATGCCTTGAGGCACACATTGTTTTGTCTATGCAATTCTGTGCTGCATGCTTAGCTAGAACATTTTAATTTAAAGATAAATTGTTGCCCTCTGAGCCCAATGTCTCTCAGGATGATGCTGTTCAGGCAATGCCACAGCTTTCTCCTCAAATGTCCCAAGCCTCTATGGCGTCACAAACAGTGCCCTGCAGTTCCTCTCTGCCTCCTTGAGGAGTTTATTTGCCTGCAGATTTTGCTGCACAGGTATCTTCAACAGTATCTGCGACATTATCTGCTTTTAATAAATACAGGGAAAACGCAAGAGGAAAATGAGACATTCAGATAGTAAGGTTTCTGTTCCACCTACTGCTGCTCAGGTTGCCCTCCCTCATAAGTCTGTTGATGAGGATACACTGGTAGCCTCTGAGGGTGATATCTCAGATTTGGACAGTATTATTCCTTCATCTGATACTGAAGAGATAAACTTTAGATTTAAGCTTGAACACCTTTGTGTACTGTTAAAAGAGGTATTGGCTACTTTGGATGACTCTGATACTTCTGTCGTCAACCCTAGCAAGTCTAGTAAACTTAATAAATACTATGATGTCCCTTCCTCTGTGGAAGTTTTTCCTGTCCCAGACTGTGTGATGGAGATTATTTAACAGGAATGGGAGAATCCAGGGATTCCTTTCTCCCCATCTCCTGTATTTAAAAAGATGTTTCCTGTTTATGACTCCTTTAAAGATTCTTGGCACATGGTACCTAAAGTAGAAGGGGCTATTTCTACTCTTGCTAAGAGAACTACGATCCCTATAGAGGATAGCTGCTCCTTTAAGGATCTCATGGACAAAAAACTGGAAACTTATTTAAAGAAGATGTATGTTCATCAAAGTCTTCAATGGCAACCTGCAGTTTGTATTAACACAGTAGCAAGTGCGGCATCTTATTGGTGCGACACCTTGTCTGAACCAATTTTAGTAGAGACTCCATTGCAGGAGATACAAGATAGGATTAAGGCTCTCAAACTAGCCAATTTCTTTATTTCTGATGCTAACATGCAAGTTATTAGACTGGGAGCCAAGATGTCTGGATTCTCTGTCCTAGCCCATAGGGCATTGTGGCTAAAATCTTGGTCAGCTGATGTTACCTCTAAGTCCAAGCTTCTGGCGCTTCGTTACAAGGGTAAGACCTTGTTCGGACAGAAATAATTTATGATATTACGGGTGGAAAATGTTCTTTTCTACAGCAAGACAAGAAGAACAGACTCAAAGGACGTCAAAGTAATTTCCATTCCTTTCGTAACTTCAAAGGTCAAAAGTCTTCATCTTCCAAGCAGGAGCAGTCCTAGTCTTCTTGGAAGCCCAATCAGTCTTGGAATAAGGGGAAGCAATCAAAGAAACCCTTAGTTAAGTCTAAGTCTGCATGAAGGGTTGGCCCCTGTTCCGGGATAGGATCAAGTGGGGGAGGGGCAGACTTTCCCTGTTTGGTCAAGCGTGGAGATGAGATGTCCCAGATCCTTGGGCTGTGGGCATAATATCTCAGGGTTACAAAAAAGAATTCCAAACTATCCCTCCCAGTGGCAGATTCCACCTCTCATGATTATCTGCAGACCAGGTAAAAAGAGAGGCATTCTTGAACTGCGTTCATGACCTTTCCTACCTGGGAGTGATTGTTCCAGTTCCAGTAAGGGAACAGGGTCTAGGATTCTATTCAAATCTGTTTGTGGTTCCCAAAAAAGAGGGAACTTTTCAACCCATTTTAGACCTAAAGTGCCTCAACAAGTTTCTCAGGGTACTGTCCTTCAAAATGTAAACCATTCTTTCCATTCTTCCTTTGGTCCAAGAGGGTCAGTTCATGACAATCATAGACCTGAAGGACACGTATCTTCATGTTCCCTTCCACAGGGATAATCACAAATTTCTGAGATTCGTCTATCTACACAAACACTTTCAGTTTGTGGCTCTTCCGTTTGAACTTGCCACAGCTCACAGAATTTTCTCAAAGGTTCTGGGGGCTCTCTTGGCAAGGATCAGGTCTCGGGGAATTGCAGTGGCACCATACCTGGATGACATATTGGTTCAGCTGCCATCTTTTCAACAAGCAAACTCTCATACAGAGATCTTGTTGTCTTTTCTATGTTCCCACGGTTGGAAAGTGAATCTGGAAAAGAGTTCCCTTGTTCCAGCTACAAGGGTGGTTTTCTTAGGGACCATAATAGATTCCCTATCTATGAAAAATTTTCTGACGGAGGTCAGAAAATCCAAAATTCTTTCTTCTTGCCTCTCTCTTAAGTCTACTGTTCGGCCATCAGTGGCTCAATGTATGGGGGTAATTGGTCTGTTGTTGCTTCCATACACATCATTCCCTTTGCTCGATTCCATTTCAGGACTCTGCAATTATGCATGCTCAGACAATGGAACAGAGAACATTCGGATCTGTCTCAGAGGATAGATCTAGACCAGTTGACAAGAGACTCTCTCACGTAGTGGCTTTCTCAGGACCATCTGTTTCAAGGCACATGCTTCCGGAGACCTTCCTATGTGATTGTGATCATGGATGCCAGCCTGCTAGGCTGGTGAGCAGTCTGGGACTTGTTAAAGATGCATGGACTATGGACTTGGGAGGAGTCTGCTCTCCCCATAAACATCTTGGAGTTGAGAACGATTTACAATGCTCTGATGGCTTGGCCTCAATTGTCTTTAGCCCAGTTTATCAGGTTTCAGTCGGACAACATCACTGGCTTATATCAACCACCAGGGAGGAACTCGGAGTTCCTTAGCCATGAAGGAGGTGGAACAGATTATTCAGTTGGCAGAAGCTCACAATTGTTGTCTATCTGCCATCCACATTCCTGGAGTGGACAACTGGGAAGCTGAATTCCTGAGCAGACAGACATTTCATCCCGAGGACTGGGCTCTCTGTGCTCTCCAGGTTAACCCTCAAATGGGGGGTGCCAGAGTTGGATCTAATGGTGTCTCATCAGAACGCCAAGCTTCCAAGGTTCGGTTCAAGGCCAAGAGATCCTCAGGCTGTTCTGATAGATGCTCTGACGGTTCCTTGGGATTTTGGTCTAGCATACCTGTTTCCTCCGTTTGCGCTCCTTCCACAAGTTATTGCATCAGTAATTCTAATAGCTCCTGCATGGCCTCACAGGATCTGGTATGCAGACCTAGTGAATATGTCATCTCAGCCGCCTTGGAGGTTGCCTCTGAGGAAGGACCTTCTAACTCAGGGTCCATTCCTCCTTCCAAATCTCGGTTCTCTGAAGCTGACTGCTTGGAGATTGAACGCTTAGTTCTGTCTAAGCGTGGATTTTCTGAGTCGGTCATTGAGAACATTATCCCAGCTCGCAAGCCTGTTACTCGTAAAATTTATCATAAGGTATCGTATAAATACTTTTATTGGTGTGAATCTAAGGGCTACTCTTGGAGTAGTGTCAGGTTTCCTAGAATTTTGTCTTTTCTCCAGGCAGGTCTGGAGAAAGGGTTGTCAGTCAGTTCTCTGAACAAACAGATTTCTGCATTATCTATTTTCTTTTTTAAAATATTTTTTATTGAGGTTGTTTTAAATATACAGCATATAAGACATGTTCTTTCACATATATAAGCAATATAAAAATCATTAGCAACCCAATTGTATTTATTAAACTGAAATATAACCAACTATAATATAAAAGATTGCTTATAAAGTATATTTAGATAGAATGCATGGTCTAGAGTTAGAGGGATTGCAATAAATTAGTATATAGTGTTACCAACTAAACCGCTAACAGACCAGCTTTAAGTTATATATGTTGCCCTATGGGCGCTAGAAATCTATATAAAAGAACCTCTGGGAAAGAGACCTCATTTTGATTTAGCGATTGGGAAAGGGACTATCAAATACCTCTATGGTTAGGTAAACATTTACAAAATTTGGGGAAAATTAAAGTAGGATGCATTTTCCTTAGTTTAGCAAGTAAACTATGGGGGTGGGGAAGCAGGAGGTTAATAGTAAAATAAGAGGATTTTTGAAGATCAACGTTAAACATAATTTAGAAAACTAGGTAGGCTTATCACTATTTAGATGGACTCTGGCTATTGGGTTTGGATTAATTTTGTACTATATCAGCTATGCTAAAGCACGCATGTAAAGGCTTCTATGGATTTCAGTGCACTGTCATAGGGGTTTCATATCTCCTCTATAGGTCATCCAAGGCAAAAGTTGTCATCTCATAGTAAGACAAGGTGGAAAAGGCACTTATTATATTATCATCAAGTGTTATATAGTACTGTTAGATTAGTATACCTATATTTATATACATATAATCACACACCCATATATATGTACAGATGGCCCTCGGTTTACGCCGGCTCAATTTGCGCCGTTTCAGAATAACAACCTTTTTTTCCAGTCATGTGACTGCTATTGAAAAGCTTTTGGAAAGCAATGCACTAATTAAAATAGCCAGTTGGTGGAGCTGTCCGCTTGTTTTGCAGCAAAGTTATGCAACTTAACAGCCTTAAATTGATCTGTGTACACAGATCAGACCAGATCTATCAAGCAAAATTTAGCAGCAACTTCCCTATTATCTTCCTGTCCAGCAGCTTGAGGTGAGGGTGACTAACTGCTTATTAATAAATGCAGATTGAAATGCATAGAATAGGTGCAGACCCAATATTATCTAACATGCTAACAATGCAGAGAACTGTTTGCAGAAAACTGCAAGTAAAAAAAACGTTTTTGTTTATTAAACTTAGTTTGATGATGATGCAGTCTGTTGTGTGATTATTTTATTAGGTGCTGTTAGCAAATGTTTTTGTTCATTAAACTTAGTTTGATGATGATACAATCTATATTTTTAGGTTTACAATGGTGTTTAGCATTTAAAGTCTTCATTTCAAAGCTTTAAAAATAATGTATTAGTTGTTACTTATGACAATTTTGAGAGGGGCCTGGAACCTAACTCCCTCACTTCCCATTGACTTACATTATAAACTGGGTTTCAATTTACAACGGTGTCGATTTGCAACCATTCCTCCTGGAACCTAACCCTGGCGTAAACTGAGGGCTACCTGTATATACGCATGTGTATATATCCTTAACTTTAGGTATGGTGGATTTTTCTGTCTGCATCATGTAATGAGAGAATATAGCAAATTCTAAGAGTGTGAGAAATCTCCCAACATGTGTACATGAGAACTATTATATAAACATCATTCATTACTTCCAAAATAGGATGTTATCAAGAATCTCAGTAAAGGACACTTACAGTATATAGACATATTATAGGCTAACTTACTTGCGTCAAATATACCAATATAGCCACGTCTAGGTAGACTGCCCCGGCCGCAGGCAATCCAATAGCATAGGTCTATAGGTAGCTTAATATCTGTATATATATATATATATATATATATATATATATATATATATATATAATGCATATATAACATGTCGGTATGTAAAATGTGCCTTATATAATGATTAAACCTAACTATATATGTGTCCTAAGAAAGTCTACTAGGTTCATGCTAAAATGTCTAGAGATGTGCATAGCTCTGTAATAACTATTGTGCAGCTTCATAAGCGCCCAGAACATAGAATCTATTAATAACCTATTATGCGAGTACAATCAATGGAAAAAGAACATTTTACATAGGTAATAAAAGACTGAACAAGAGGGTACCATACAGTTAATATAACATCCACATAACCTCAACTCTGTAAGATAGGGCATAATAAGATAAACACATCACTCTTCATCTGCTGCACCTCTCTGCCAATCCCTTTACTGGCTTCCTCTTGCACCTAGAATTAAACACCAAATTCTCACTCTGACATACAAAGCCCTCAACTGCACTGCTCCCCCCTATATCTCAGACCTTGTCTCCAGATACGCTCCCTCCTGTCCCCTTCGCTCTGCTCATGAGCTCTACTCTCCTCCTCTCTTGTTACCTCATCACACTCCCGTTTACAGGACTTCTCCATTGCTATCCCCTGAAACCCCTTAGCATGTAAGCCTATGAGCCAAGCTGTTTGCAGATCACCTTCATAAGAGCTGACTACAACACTGCAACTCTTGACAGGGCCCTCTACCCATTTGATCCCTATAATTGTTTTGTTGTACTCTGCCTTTGTTTATAGCGCTGCAGAATCTGTTGGCAAATAACCAATAATAATAATAAACAATAGAACCTTAATAAAATTGAAAACGTCAAAGATATCACATCTATAATAATCTTAAAAGAAACATTTAAACATGGTAAACAAACTGGACTAGGTGAGCCATAAAGACATAGCCCACCACTATCAAGCCTGAGATAAACTAAACTCTTCAACCCCATATGTATAGCATCAATGATCCCTATTGTGGAATCAAGAGTGTGGCATGGCATTAAATACAATATGTACTATGCACTTGAAGAACTGTTAATATTATGAACTACTTGCCTTTAAAAGGATTAAGTCTGTCCTACAGTGTGGGGATAATAAACTTAAAAAGTGTAGTAGATCACATTCTATGATGCAATACAATGCTTCTGAAATTGAAAACCAAATATTAATGAAAACCAGAATAAACAAAAAGTAAGCTTAATAGCATATTTTTCACTTAGTATTGTGCTCAGTTCAAAAGTCACTAAAGAGTAGGGAGAGCCAATCCTTTCAGTAGTGTCGGTTTCGAGAAGGGAACTCACACTACCACAATTTTCTGTATAGTCCAAACGTCTTTCTCAGGACATGCTCATCTGTATGGAGATGTACAGCAGAATTGCTGTGCTGCGTGAGAGATGTATGCCGTCTCTGAAAAAGTTGCCAAATGGATTTCTAGGATCGCATCTCCCATCCAAAGTGTATTAGGGACACACAACCAGAACAAACCCATCTTGACAACAGGATTTCTCCCCAAACTCTTGTTATCTGCCATTCCAAAGGCAGGAGTCTCTGGTACTATTGAGTCATTCTGGGACTCAAAAGCAGCATCAGGTGCAGGCATCAGCTTGTCTCCGGCAAATATTTCTGCAATCTCGCCATTCTGATGATGCTCTCTATGTATAACTTCACCCCCATAGCTAGGTGGTTCAGTAGGGGCATCAAAAGGTGGTGTTAGCTCTAATTGTATACAGGGACCTATACTCATTAGCGTAGCTACTGCAATGGTTTGCGTCTCAGCTATATCCACTGCTTCCATCTGTATAAAGGGATCTTGAGCCAGCTCCCATATCTGTACTTCATGTTGGCGGTTCATATGAAGGAGGCCATCATCATGAAATGTAAGTGCTGAAATTAGACTCCGCTCCAAGTCCAGAAAGTGTTGAGTTAGAGATTCTAACAGTCTCACTTCGAAGCTACGCATCTCCGGCATTTTAGTTTCAAGATGTCGAGCCAGCTCTCTCCTTTAGTCGTCACTTGTAGTATGGGGGTTGTCGCGGGGGATGTATAAGGGTACAAATATCACCGTACTTCATAACCCAGGGATCTGGGGAGGTATTTATTCGACACCTTCAGCTACCTAGTTTTCTTTTTAGAGGGTCTTCTAGGGCCTAATTAGCAGCAATTGTATGGAGCTTTCTTGAAGAACATAGGTCAGGTTTGCTGTCAGAACATCCGCTTCTGAACTCCAATGTATATGTAGAGCATATTCCTATGTCCAACCTTAAAAGTTTTCGTCCTTTAATTTGGTTTATTTCTATGGAATTTGTTGAAATGTTAAGCTATGATCAGGAGCTTCACTGAGACACGTCCTGCCGCTTCATGAGTTAGCTCCGCCCCCTCTGCATTATCTATTTTGTTACACAAGCGTCTGTTGGATGTGCCAGATGTTCAATCTTTTTGACAGGCCCTGGTCAGAATCAGGCCTGTGTTTAAACCGGTTGTCCCTGCTTGGAGCCTTAATCTTGTTCTTAAAGTTTTGCAGCAGGCTCCGTTTGAACCAATGCATTCCATAGATATTAAGTTGCTATCTTGGAAACTTTTGTTTCTTATTGCTATCTCTTCTGCTCAGAGAGTTTCGGAACTCTCGGCTTTGCAGTGTGATTCGCCGTATTATCTTTCATGCGGAAATTGGGGTTTCTACCTAAAGTGGTTTCAGATAGAAATATTAATCAGGAAATTGTTGTTCCTTCTCTCTGTCCCAATCCTTCTTCACATAAAGAATGTCTGTTGCACAACTTGGATGTTGTGCATGCTCTAAAATTCTACCTAAAGGCAACTAAGGATTTTTGCCAGTCTTCTGCCCTGTTTGTTTGTTTCTCAAGAAAGTGTAAGGGTCAGAAGGATATTTCTACTTCTCTTTCCCTCTGGTTGAGAAGTATGATTCATTTTGCTTATGTGAGAATTACATCTCATTCCACTAGGGCTCTCTCCTCTTCTTGAGCTTTCAAAAATAAAGCTTCTGTGGAACAGATTTGCAAGGCTGCAACTTGGTCCTCTCTGCATACTTTTTCCAAATTTTCCAAATTTGATACTTCAAGTGGTGGTGCCTTCTGTTTAGGTCTGCCTGTCTTTTTCTCCCTCCCTGTTCATTCTGTGTCCTCTAGATTGGGTATTGGCTCCCACTAGTAATTGAATGACGTTGTGGACTCTCCATATCTTAGGAAAGAAAACAAAATTTATGCTTACCTGATAGTCCATGACCCCACCCTTTATTAAGACAGTTATTTTTTACTAAATCTCAGGCACCTCTACACCTTTGTGTTATTCCTTTTCCATTTACTTTCGGTCGAATGACTGGGGATTATGGGTAAGGGAGTGACACTTAACAGCTTTTCTGTGGGGCTCTTTGCCTCCTCCTGCTGGCCAGGAGTGATATTCCCACTAGTAATTAAATGACGTTGTGGACTCTCCATATCCGGAAAGAAAGACATTTATCAGGTAAGTATACATTTTGTTTTTCATTTCATTTTAACAATCCAATTTACATTAATGCACAAAGAAAATTAAAGAAAATGAATAAATACTGACAAAAATCATCAGTATTCATTTGTTCAGGCTCGCCAGAAACAACAGTTATGAAGCAGCGGTCACAAAGACCGCTGCTACATAACCTGTCCGCCTGCTCTGAGCAGGCGGACAGACATCACAAGAAATCAACCCAATCGAGTACGATCGGGTTGATTGACACCCCCCTGCTGGCAGCCTATTAGCCGCGAGTCTGCAGGGGGCGGCATTGCACCAGCAGCTCTTGTGAGCTGCTGGTGCAATGCTGAATACGGCGAGCGTATTGCTCGCCGTATTCAGCGAGGTCTGTCGGACCTGATCCGCACTGTCGGATCAGGTCCAACAGACCTTGATAACTATGGGCCATAGTGTGTTTCATAATAAGGTCCCTACAAATGATAGGCCGGTGTTTAATCAAACACTTAATTATTTTTTGTAACAAACTGTGTGACTCATTTTGAATTAATAGTAAAGTTTAAATAACCCTTACTGTTAACACTCTTAAAATGAGTCTTAGATACTACAGTACCATCAAATCCCCAGAAGCAATGGAAATCCTTGACTAAATATGAAGATCTGTTGTGTTGCAAACAGTAGCCTTGTTTTGGGACATTTTATCTTGTATATAGTTTTAAAGATTTAGAGCTAGATTACAAGTGGCACAGCATTTTTTTTTTCGTGATCGCGAAAACTTTGCTAGAGTTAAGCTTTTTGAGCTAGTCGGATTGCGCTTGTATAACAAGTTAAAAAAACATATTTTACGCAAGCAATAACCTGAATAGTGTGAAAATCCTAACTTAAGTTTTTGCTTGCGCATGCATGTATTTCCCCCATAGAAATCAATGGAGAAAAAAAAGTGGAAAATAACATAACAGCCGAGATCGCGCAAACACGATTACATTTTCGCATTCCCCATAGAAGTCAATGGAGAAAGAAAAAAAAAACACCCATTGTGCAAACAACATAGCATATTCACCTTAGCAAATGTGAAATATTTACAGTAAACACATAATTAAAATCGTTATTAAATATGAATATTGCATAAATATGTTTTTACATCTTTTCATCTACTTAATGGCAAAGGGCTCTAATTCACTTATATATATGTCTATATATGTGTACATATATATTTATGTGTTTATATGTGTATATATATATATATATATATATATATATATATATATATATATATATATATATATATATATATATATGTCAATACATATATACACATATAAATACATTAATCTATATGTAAAATATATAGACATATTTACAGGGAGTGCAGAATTATTAGGCAAATGAGTATTTTGACCACATCATCCTCTTTATGCATGTTGTCTTACTCCAAGCTGTATAGGCTCGAAAGCCTACTACCAATTAAGCATATTAGGTGATGTGCATCTCTGTAATGAGAAGGGGTGTGGTCTAATGACATCAACACCCTATATCAGGTGTGCATAATTATTAGGCAACTTCCTTTCCTTTGGCAAAATGGGTCAAAAGAAGGACTTGACAGGTTCAGAAAAGTCAAAAATAGTGAGATATCTTGCAGAGGGATGCAGCACTCTTAAAATTGCAAAGCTTCTGAAGCGTGATCATCGAACAATCAAGCGTTTCATTCAAAATAGTCAACAGGGTCGCAAGAAGCGTGTGGAAAAACCAAGGCGCAAAATAACTGCCCATGAACTGAGAAAAGTCAAGCGTGCAGCTGCCAAGATGCCACTTGCCACCAGTTTGGCCATATTTCAGAGCTGCAACATCACTGGAGTGCCCAAAAGCACAAGGTGTGCAATACTCAGAGACATGGCCAAGGTAAGAAAGGCTGAAAGACGACCACCACTGAACAAGACACACAAGCTGAAACGTCAAGACTGGGCCAAGAAATATCTCAAGACTGATTTTTCTAAGGTTTTATGGACTGATGAAATGAGAGTGAGTCTTGATGGGCCAGATGGATGGGCCCGTGGCTGGATTGGTAAAGGGCAGAGAGCTCCAGTCCGACTCAGACGCCAGCAAGGTGGAGGTGGAGTACTGGTTTGGGCTGGTATCATCAAAGATGAGCTTGTGGGGCCTTTTCGGGTTGAGGATGGAGTCAAGCTCAACTCCCAGTCCTACTGCCAGTTTCTGGAAGACACCTTCTTCAAGCAGTGGTACAGGAAGAAGTCTGCATCCTTCAAGAAAAACATGATTTTCATGTAGGACAATGCTCTATCACACGTGTCCAAGTACTCCACAGCGTGGCTGGCAAGAAAGGGTATAAAAGAAGAAAATCTAATGACATGGCCTCCTTGTTCACCTGATCTGAACCCCATTGAGAACCTGTGGTCCATCATTAAATGTGAGATTTACAAGGAGGGAAAACAGTACACCTCTCTGAACAGTGTCTGGGAGGCTGTGGTTGCTGCTGCATGCAATGTTGATGGTGAACAGATCAAAACACTGACAGAATCCATGGATGGCAGGCTTTTGAGTGTCCTTGCAAAGAAAGGTGGCTATATTGGTCACTGATTTGTTTTTGTTTTGTTTTTGAATGTCAGAAATGTATATTTGTGAATGTTGAGATGTTATATTGGTTTCACTGGTAAAAATAAATAATTGAAATGGGTATATATTTGTTTTTTGTTAAGTTGCCTAATAATTATGCACAGTAATAGTCACCTGCACACACAGATATCCCCCTAAAATAGCTATAACTAAAAACAAACTAAAAACTACTTCCAAAACTATTCAGCTTTGATATTAATGAGTTTTTTGGGTTCATTGAGAACATGGTTGTTGTTCAATAATAAAATTAATCCTCAAAAAAATATTTCATGATTCACACAGAAGATACAATTTTAAACAACATTCCAATTTACTTCTATTATCTAATTTGCTTAATTCTTTAGATATCCTTTGTCGAATAAATAGCAGTGCACATTGGTGAGCCAATTAAATGGGGCATCTATGTGCGGCCACCAATCAGCAACTATTGAGCCTATCTAAATATGCTTTTCAGCAAAATATATGAAGCAAATTAGAAAGTTGTTGAAAGAAAAAATATGGGTTTCATAAAGCCTTTCTGCAGCTTTTTTTTTCTCTAACACACAAGATCTCATATCTTTGAGCCCTTATAATTTTTTGTGCAATATTTTTTTTTTATTTTTTATAAGGAATTATGTTATTTCAACTTATAGCATACATGGGTCAATAGGAAAAGAAAAATGTCAGTAGCAATGATACAGTAAATAATCATATTTGAATTTAGATCAATAAGTAGGACCATAGAGTTCTTGGTTCAAGGTTCTTCAGTTGTTAATGTTCAGTTGCGGATTGTAATAAGTCTGTAAAGTGTTCTAGTGTCCGTGACCGCTTATTTAAGATTCTATTATCCTAATCTGTTTGTGACCCATTACGCTCTAATTTATGAACTTCCAGAACTTTTTTAATGTGCAATTTTTTTTTAACAAAATTTTTATTAGACAATGTTAATATGAGTTTTAGGGGCCTATTTATCAAAGGTCTTGCGGACCTGATCCGACAGTGCGGATCATGTCCGCAAGACCTCGCTGAATGCGGAGAGTAATCGGCCGCCAGCAGGGTGTGTCAATCAACCCAATCGTACTCGATCGGGTTGATTTCTGGCGATTCCTGTCCGCCTCATCAGAGCAGGCGGACAGGGTTATGGAGCAGCGGTCTTTAGACCGCTGCTTCATAACTGCTGTTTCTGGTGAGTCTGAAGACTCGCCAGAAACACGGGCCCACAAGCTCCGTTCAGAGCTTGATAAATGGGCCCCCAGGGGTACTTTGTAATGTAGTTTTGATGTGTTTTTTGCAACTTTTTTGATTCGGAAAACAGTTAACCACAGCTCTAAGATTGAGGTAAGGATTGAAGCGTAAAGTATAAAGTGAAACAATAACTGTCTAAAATAAAAAATCATAAATGTTATTCAAGATTCTTCAAAAAATTATTTTTTTAGCTTTAAAATCTTAGCCCCTTAAAGGGACATGAAACCCAAAAATTTTCTTTCATGATTTGGGTAGAACATACAATTTTAAACAACTTTCCACTTTACTTCTATTATCAAATTTGTTTCATTCTCTTGGTATCATTTGTTGAAGGAGCACCAATGCACTACTGGTTTCAAACTGAACACATAGGTGAGCCAATGACAATCAGTGTATTTATGCAGCCACCAATCAGCAGCTAGAACCTAGTTCTTTGCTGCTCCTGAGCTTACCTAGAAAAAACATTCAGCAAAGGATAACAAGAGAAGGAAGCAAATTAAATAATAGAAGTCAATTGGAAAGCTGTTTAAAATTGTATGCTCTGTCTAAATCATGAATGTCTAATTATAACTTTACTGTCCCTTTAACTTCCAATAGTAATGAGACAAAAAAAGGATTGAACTTCCAGAACTTTTTTAATGTGCAATTTTTTTTTAACAAAATTTTTATTAGACAATGTTAATATGAGTTTTAGGGGCCTATTTATCAAAGGTCTTGCGGACCTGATCCGACAGTGCGGATCATGTCCGCAAGACCTCGCTGAATGCGGAGAGTAATCGGCCGCCAGCAGGGTGTGTCAATCAACCCAATCGTACTCGATCGGGTTGATTTCTGGCGATTCCTGTCCGCCTCATCAGAGCAGGCGGACAGGGTTATGGAGCAGCGGTCTTTAGACCGCTGCTTCATAACTGCTGTTTCTGGTGAGTCTGAAGACTCGCCAGAAACACGGGCCCACAAGCTCCGTTCAGAGCTTGATAAATGGGCCCCCAGGGGTACTTTGTAATGTAGTTTTGATGTGTTTTTTGCAACTTTTTTGATTCGGAAAACAGTTAACCACAGCTCTGAGATTGAGGTAAGGATTGAAGCGTAAAGTATAAAGTGAAACAATAACTGTCTAAAATAAAAAATCAGCAAAGGATAACAAGAGAAGGAAGCAAATTAAATAATAGAAGTCAATTGGAAAGCTGTTTAAAATTGTATGCTCTGTCTAAATCATGAATGTCTAATTATAACTTTACTGTCCCTTTAACTTCCAATAGTAATGAGACAAAAAAAGCAAAGCATGACACATTTTTGATTATTTATGACAAGGACAATTGTGCATTTACTGCAACTTGTATTTTCTTTAGCTAAATGTGGAGTTGATTATAAGCAAAATCATTTGTTGTTCAGCCTGCTAGACTACAATCCTGTTGACTGTCACTTGAACAAAACCACGGGAGACTAGGCATTGTCATGTATTTGGAATGTTAAAATCTTCCAGCTTGAATCTGCTTTGGATGAAGCAATGCATATTCCTATGATTTACTGGATTTAATTTCATTTGTATTTTTTTTAGCTTATAAATACAATCCTTTGTTGTATGTTGGTTCCCAACTGAGATGTTTCTTTTGGCTTTCCATTCCTTCTATTGGATTTAATTTAGATATTTATGGTCTTAATCATATATCATCAGGGTTTCTGATGGAAAGATTTTAAAAAATAACCAGACATTTTTAGTTTAATACATAGAAAACACTGTGCCAAGCTGGACAACAATTATGCAGTCAAGTGTCTATATATGAGGCTATTATACAAATAATTCACTATTTATACAATATGTTTCAAAGGTGTATTTAAGTAGGAATTGTGCACCAGCTTTTTAAACACAGCACTTGCTCAGAGAGCCTAAGGTGTTCTAGATTGTTATATTAATATACTTTATAACATTCAAACCTCTAAATTTCTGACTGTTTCTAAACCACTACAGACAACCTCTTAATCACATGCTTTTTATTTGCTTTTCACAACAGGAGACTGCTAGTTCATGTGGGCCATATAGATTACATTGTGCTCATGCCTGTGGGTTCTGCACAACACAGCTAAAATGCAAGTCAAAAGATAATAAATAAAATGTCATATGAAATGGATTTGAAATTGATCCTGATAAACTTTCTGCCATTAAGAAATGGCCTAGACCTACCACCATTAAGTCCTTACAAAAGTTTCTTGGTTTTTCCAATTATTATAGAAAATTTATAAAAGACTTTGCTAATATTACTTCTCCTCTCACTTCCCTTACTAAAAAGGGCCCAAACGGCAGAGATTGGTCAAGCACTGCTATACAGGCTTTTGAAGCTTTGAAAACTGCATTTTCCTCGGCATCCATCCTCTGTCACCCTGTTCTCGAACTCCAATTTATTATTGAAGTGGATGCCTCTGCTATAGCGGCAGGAGCTGTATTGTCCCAATGAAATCCCACTACCAGTAAGGTTCATCCAGTAGGATTTTTCTCTAAAAAATTTATTCCAGCGGAACAAAATTATGATGTAGGCAACAAGGAGTTACTTGCAATAAAGTTAGCTCTGGAAGAATGGAGGCATTGGCTAGAGGGTACTGCTTAACCGTTTCTTATCCTAACAGATCACAAGAATCTTCTGTATCTTCACTCTCGTCAGGCCCGTTGGGCTTTGTTCTTTTCAAGGTTTAATTTTGTACTGTCTTATGTACCTGGTACGAAGAATTCTAAGGCTGATGCTTTATCCAGACAGTATCAATCTTCTGATTCTGTGCCATTTGCTGCTGCAGTATTCTTGCTCAGTTATCTTCATTTCGTATACAGGCTCTACGCTCAGCTCAGACCAAGGTACGCTCTACTTATAAACTACCTCCTGGAATCTTATATGTACCTCCAGAATTCTGCCTTAAACTGCTTCGTTGGGCACATGACAGTGTCTTAGCTGGTCATCCTGGGGTATCCCACACATTATGGAAACTCAAACAACATGTGTGGTGGTCATCCATGTCCAAAGATGTCAAGGACTATATCACAGCTTGTCATTCTTGTGCCTCAAATAAACAAGCCTCCCATCTACCTTTTGGTTTATTACAACCTCTACTGGTGCTATATTACCCTTGGTCTCACATTTCCATGGACTTTATTACAGACCTGCCTGATTCTGCTGGAAACAATACTATTTGGGCAATTGTGGACAGGTTTTCCAAAACAGCCCATTTTATTCCGTTACCCGGATTGTCTTCCGTCGGAAGCTCTCTGAGCTATTCATCCTACATGTCACTCGTTTACATGGATTTCCTTTGGACATTGTTTCTGACCGTGGTGTTCAGTTTGTCTCATGATTTTGGAGATCCCTATGTAAACAATTTCGGAATCAACATTTCCCTTTCTACTGCTCACCACCCTCAGTCCAACGGACAAACAGAACGTGTTAATCAATCTCTTGAATCTTTCCTCAGGCACTATGTCAACCATCAACATTCTAATTGGTCCCAACTTCTTCCTTTAGCTGAACTGGCTCACAATTCTCGTCTCAATTCCTCCTTACAGACGTCTCCTTTTAAGGCTGCTTATGGATTTGAACCAAGAATTTTTCCTATTTCCACCAGTACTTCTACAGTTCCTGGAGCTGATCGAGCCGTTAAAGATCTCTGCAAGCATTGGCATAAAATTCGACAGATCCTTCTCCTCTCTGCAAAGAAGTATAAGAAGTTTGCTGATCGCAAACGCTGTATAGCTTCTATTTATCATACAGGAGATAAGGTGTGGTTGTCTAAGAAATGTATTCATCTTCTTAAACAACCCTGTACTAAATTGGGACCCAAATACATCGGACCTTTCAGAATTGTCTCCAAAGTATGTTCTTCTGTATACGGTGTGGCCTTGCCCAAGACTTTGAAGATTCACCCTGTGTTTCATGTGTATCTTCTGAAACCTGTAGTGAAGAATCGTTTCTCCACCATAGTCAAACCTCCTCCACCTTTGCTTATCGATGGCGCTTCAGAATTTGAGGTCAGTCAAATTTTGGATTCCAAATTACAGGGTAGTCGCTTGCATTACTTGGTTCATTGGAAGGGGTATCCCATTACTGAACGTTCCTGGAAACCCGCTTCTCAAATACATGCCCCAACGTTGGTGAAACAGTTCCACAAGAGGAATCCTTCTAAGCCTGGTTGGGTTCCCCTGAGGGGTCCTTGAGAGAGGGGCAATGTCATGCTCCTCGCTTCTGAGGCTCTGTTGCTGTGTTGCTTAGCAACATCCTTTGCCTCTGAAACTGTCTCACTCTGCTGACACGCTCCCTGAAGCCGTCCCATTCTGTTGACATCACTCTGGGTTCAAATTCCGGCGTTTCCTTCACCTGATGCCCGTTTGTTTTTTCCTTGCTGTGGCTTTGTGAGTACTCATTTTGATACTCTGTTGCCTGATATTCTGTTAACAAACTTTGCTTGCCTGACCACGTCTCTGTTTAACCCCTTCAAACCTGAGGATACTTTGTTGCCTGATATTCTGTTAACGAACTTTGCTTGCCTGACCACGTCTCTGTTTAACCCCTTCAAACCTGAGGATACTTTGCTGCCTGATTTACTGTTAACAAACTTTGCTTGCCTAACCACGTCTCTGTTTAACCCCTTCAAACCTGAGGATACTTTGCTGCTTGATTTACTGTTAACAAACTTTGCTTGCCTGACCATGACTCTGTTTAACTCCTTCAAACCTGAGGATACTTTGCTGCCTGATTTACTGTTTACAAACTTTGCTTGCCTGACCACGTCTCTGTTTAACCCCTTCAAACCTGAGGATACTTTGCTGCCTGATTTACTGTTAACAAACTTTGCTTGCCTGACCACGTCTCTGTTTAACCCCTTCAAACCTGAGGATACTTTGCTGCCTGATTTACTGTTAACAAACTTTGCTTGCCTGACCACATCTCTGTTTAACCCCTTCAAACCTGAGGATACTTTGCTGCCTGATTTACTGTTAACAAACTTTGCTTGCCTGACCATGTCTCTGTTTAACCCCTTCAAACCTGAGGATACTTTGCTGCCTGATTTACTGTTAACCAACTTTGCTTGCCTGACCATGTCTCTGTTTAACCCCTTCAAACCTGAGGATACTTTGCTGCCTGATTTACTGTTAACAAACTTTGCTTGCCTGACCACGTCTCTGTTTAACCCCTTCAAACCTGAGGATAATTTGCTGCCTGATTTACTGTTAACAAACTTTGCTTGCCTGACCATGTCTCTGTTTAACCCCTTCAAACCTGAGGATACTTTGCTGCCTGATTTACTGTTAACGAACTTTGCTTGCTTGACCACGTCTCTGTTTAACCCTTTCAAACCTAAGTATACATTACTGCCTGATATACTGCTAACAAACTTTGCTTACTTGACCACGTCTCAGATAATCCCTCTCTAATCTGAATCTACCTTGTTGCTGGATCTTACGTTGCCAAATCCTTGCCTGCCTGACTACGTTTAAACCTGACCCCTTATCTTCAATCAAGCATCTTTGTGGTATTACTTGGATTACGTGAGTAATATCTCACCTTGTATTATTCTTTTCCAGAGAGGCTGTCGTTGGGTCAGGTCCTGGTATATACTCTGTGTTAGTGTGTTGTTAATTATCATTCTAGCATTTGGGTCTGATTCGGGACTTCACCTAACCTGACAGTATGAATTAAACTCCATCTAACATATTGCTAAAATACTGGATATGTTAATACAAATGGAAAAGTTTAGCATCACTTTAAACTGCCCCCACTTCCCCCTTTGGAGCTTTGTATGACATCATTAATGGCATCACTCATCATCAATTACATCACTTTAATTGACCAATTAATACAAATGTTGATACTACAGTTTAACAATATTAGCTTCCAATATGTTTATAGACCAATGGCATGTATTACACATTATCGTAAATATTTGCTAACCCCAATCTGTGTACTTTTGAGAGTGTTCTCTATGAAAGGAGTTTCTAGAAGTGTGAAGGTTAGAACATCTAGCCTAAGGGATTGCTGGAAGGTGTGAATTCTATATTATTTGCAAAATGCCTAAAGCGTTGTGATTATTTTTTTACAGTAGTTTAAGTGTAAAATCATTTAACTTTTTGTTGTTGTTTTTTTACTGTTCTTTGCCCATTTTTCTTCTTTTAAGCAAACATATGTGAAGTTTGGATTATGTTTGCAGAAGAGAAAAACTCCCACAAATCTTAGCCTTTTGATGCACACATTGTTTACCTCAGTTTGACCCAGATTACAAGTTTTGCGGTTTGGTGTGGTAAGGATATACCGCTGAAAAATTGGCCATTGCGCGTCAATGGCAGATCTCCCGTATTACAAGTTGCTGCGGTATAGCTATACTGCAAGCTTTTTTGCCTGTAACGCAACTCTCCATTCCCCATTAAAAAAATGACTTTTGAGTGCGGGATTTTCATAGCACCGTATTACAGGTTGTGCTTTCCGGCTAAAATGCTTGCATCATGGTCTTTACCGCTGCGATCCATTCCGTGATCTGAGACCAGTAGTTATGGATTTTGCAAAACAAAAATGTTTCACAAAACTCATAACTAAAATATTACAAAGTACACTAACACCCATAAACTACCAACTAATCCCTAAAGCGCCACCCTCCCGCATCGCAAATACTATATTATACCTATTAACCCCTAATCCGCTGCCCACCCACATCACCAACACTATATAAAAGTAATCACCCCTAAACTGCCGGCCCTCCTCATCCCTACTACTATAATAAACCTATTAACCCATAAACTGCCGGCCCCCACATCGCTAATACTAAACTAAACCTATTAATCCCTAAATCGCCGGCCCCCCACATCGCAAATCACTAAATTAAACCCCCCCTAACTTTAAGTTAAATTTACTATATAACTATCTTAAAATAAATAAAAACTCACCTGTGAAATAAAAAAAAACTAAGATTAAACTATAAATAAACCTAACATAATTATTTTAAGAAAATAAAATAAACTACAAGTAAAAAAAACTAAATTACAAGATTAAAAAATTAACACTACGAAAAAGTAAAAAAATAAAAATTACAAATTAAAAAAAACCTAACTCTACGAAAAAATAAAAAAAATCTAACATTACCAAAAAAAACCACTAAAATTACGAAAAATAAAAAAAACACTAAGATTTCAAAAAATAATAAACAAAATCATCCAAAATAATACAAATTACACCTAATCTAATAGCTCTATAAAAACAAAAAAGCCCCCCCAAATAAAAACACACCCTAATCTAACAATAAACTACCAATAGCCCTTAAAAGGACCTTTTGTAGGGCATTGCCCTAAGTTAAACAGCTCTTTCTTTCATGTAATTAGCAAGAGTCCATGAGCTAGTGACGTATGGGATATACATTCCTACCAGGAGGGGCAAAGTTTCCCAAACCTCAAAATGCCTATAAATACACCCCTCACCACACCCACAAATCAGTTTTACAAACTTTGCCTCCTGTGGAGGTGGTGAAGTAAGTTTGTGCTAGATTCTACGTTGATATGCGCTCCGCAGCAGGTTGGAGCCCGGTTTTCCTCTCAGCGTGCAGTGTATGTCAGAGGGATGTGAAGAGAGTATTGCCTTTTTGAATTCAATGATCTCCTACGGGGTCTATTTCATAGGTTCTCTGTTATCGGTCGTAGAGATTCATCTCTTACCTCCCTTTTCAGATCGACAATATACTCTTATATATACCATTACCTCTACTGATTCTCGTTTCAGTACTGGTTTGGCTTTCTACTACATGTAGATGAGTGTCCTGGGGTAAGTAAGTCTTATTTTCTGTGACACTCTAAGCTATGGTTGGGCACTTTTATATAAAGTTCTAAATATATGTGTTTAAACATTTATTTGCCTTGATTCAGGATGTTCAACGTTCCTTATTTTCAGACAGTCAGTTTCATATTTGGGAATATGCATATGGATAATCAATTTTTTCTTACCTTAAAATTTGACTTTTTTTCCTGTGGGCTGTTAGGCTCGCGGGGGCTGAAAATGCTTCATTTTATTGCGTCATTCTTGGCGCAGACTTTCTTGGCGCAAAAATTTTCTTGTCATTTCCAGCGTCATACGTGTCGCCGGAAGTTACGTAATTTTTTTGACTTTTTTTGCGCCAAAAAATGTCGGCGTTACCGGATGTGGCGCCATTTTTGGCGCCAAAAGCATTTAGGCGCCAAATAATGTGGGCGGCTTTTTTGGCGCTAAAAAATTTCGAGCGTCATTGTTGTCTCCACAATATTTAAGTCTCATTATTTATTGCTTCTGGTTGCTAGAAGCTTGTTCATTGGCATTTTTTTCCCATTCCTGAAACTGTCATTTAAGGAATTTGATCAATTTTGCTTTATATGTTGTTTTTTCTATTACATATTGCAAGATGTCTCAATTGGACTCTGAATCAGAAGCCACTTTTGGAAAAACGCTTAACTGAGTTTCAGTTCTACCAAAGCTAAGTTCATTTATTTTAAATGTTATAAATGTTTTTCTTTAGCTATGGTTTGTAATAAGATATTTTGTTATACTTTTACATGCGGAATCCATTAGTATTTATGCTTTATATATTTTCTTTTCTTACAAGAAATATTTAGAAGACTTATAAGAAATATTTTTCTGATTCTATGTTAAAGGCTTTGTCTGACTTCGTGCCTTCTAATAAAATTTTTAGGTCTTTTTCACTTCTTTTTTAATTATTGAAGTTTTAAATGACCAACAACATACTAATTTATCCTTCTCTGGTGATGTTTTTCTCAGAAATTTTCTTCATCAGATATTGACACTAACAAATCTACTTTTTTTTATTATTTTTCAATTATTAAAGTACATTTGTTCTTTGTTGAAAAGGTGTTGATTATTTTGGATATTAAGGTAACTAGTTCTTTAAGACTAGCTGACATCATTTCTGCCTATTTATTTCTTTAGAGGTTTTCTTTCCAATTCCCTGTACTAGAGAATGGAATAGGCTGAGAATTTTCTTTTATTCCTTTTTCAAAAATGTTTTAAACTATATTCTTTGCCAGCAGTTAAACTTAATTTGGAGGGTTCTCCAATTTATTGGGGCTATCTCTAATTCTACTAATTATGCTATTGTTTCTATAGCAAAATAGTATTTATTTTCCTTTAGATAGCTGTATCTTATTTATGGAAAATTATTTAGTTTCAGGCTTGGTCCTGTGATTTATTTGGATATTGCAATTGCTTTATTTTCTCTGTTTACTTTAAGATCAAGTATCAGATTATGATTTATTTTAGCATTGTTTAAGGGACAACATTTACTAGACTAGGTGCTGTTGCATTTGTCTTGTTGTTTTGCATTTATTGATTATGCAAGTCCACTGTATTGGCTGGTCCTTTAAACTGAACTATCATGCTAATAATTTCATTTGTGTCTTCATTTTATTGAATATTTTCGCCAATGAGGGTTAATCTATGTCTTTAGCTTTTTTAGATAAAAGAATTTTGTGATTTTTTAAAAAAATAAAAAAAAATAATCCATATTTCCTTTGTTCTAAGATATTCAATTATTTGTTTTATAATTGGATTTATTTCTTAACTGTTACTCTGGGCTTCAAGGTTGAGTTCTAAGACTAAAATTTTAAGCTTATACTAGTTTGGTTGTTCTTATTAAGGAACGAATTCCTGAGTTCTTTCCCAAGTAACATGTCTATATTTGGAGTTCGAAATCAGCTCCCTAAATTTGCGATGTACGTGCCGTATTCCAGCTTGGCTGGTAAGGGGCAGGTTAAGACTTCTTTGAAATTTATTTTGTCCAAATTTCTTTGATTTTATTCCAGTAAGGCTAACACTTTCTTTAACTGTGTTTCTGTCCTATGTATTTTGGGTACTGTTGAAGCATGGCTGGGCACCCATGGGGTTCAAGCGCTGCTCAGACCTGGAATCTTCTGGGCTGTTTCTTCCAGTTTCTTTTGAGGAACCGGGTTTTGAAGTTTTATTCAAATTATTTTGCCTTTTTATGGTCTTTGATAGCATTATTTGTTTTCATTAGATACAATAAATGCATATTTTAATTTTTCTGTTTTCATTCAGATTATTTTCTGAGGATGCGGAATCTCATATGATTCACTTACTCTTCAGGACATAGTTAGAGGATCTTCTTTTCTAAAGCTCTTGATTCCTCACACAAGGGTCACCTTTTTTAGGTTTCCAGATAGTTTGTGTCACTGTCCTTGTCTCTATCAGACAAGGGATAATGTTATTGGGTTCCGTCTATCGGTACCTTTAGTCTCTATTATTTCCTTCAGTTGCTATATATGCATAGAAGTTTTAGGTCTTATGACCACAGCATTGGATTCAATTCCCTTTGCTCATTTTCTCTAGAAAGAACCTTCCAGTCTTTTATAAGTGTTATTTCTTCAAGAACATGGTTGGAGGATCAATTTACCTTAAAGTTCGTTTGATTCCTCAGACAAGGGTAATCTTTTTAGGTTTCCTGATAGATTCAGTGTTCTTGATTCTGTCTCTGATGGACAAGAGGCGTCTGAAATTGGTTTCAGCTTATCGAAACCTTCAGTCTCAATCATTCCCTTCGGTAGTCTTATGCATGGAAATTCTAGGTCTTATGACTGCTGCATTGGACGCGATTCCCTTTGCTCGTTTTCACATGCGACCTCTTCAGCTCTGTATGCTGAACTAGTGGTGCAGGGATTTTACAAAGATATCTCAATTATTATATTTAAAACCGATTGTTCGACACTCTCTGACGTGGTGGACAGATCACCATCGTATAGTTCAGGGGGCTTCTTTTTGTTCCTCCAACTTAGACTATGATCAACAGATGCAAATCTGACAGGTTGGGGAGCTGTATGGGGGTTTCTGACAGCACAAGGGGTTTGGGAATCTCAGGAGGTGAGATTACCAATCAACATTTTTGGAACTCCGTGCAATTTTCAGAGCTCTTCAGTCATGGCCTCTTCTAAAGAGAGAATCGTTCATTTGTTTTCAGACAGACAATGTCACAACTGTGGCATACATCAATCATCAAGGAGGGACTCACAGTCCTCTGGCTATGAAAGAAGTATCTCGGATACTGCTATGGGCGGAATCCAGCTCCTGTCTAGTTTCTGTGGTTCATATCCCAGGTATAGACAATTGGGAAGCGGATTATCTCAGTCGCCAAACGTTACATCCGGGTGAATGGTCTCTTCACCCAGAGGTATTTCTTCAGATTGTTCAATATGGGGACTTCCAGAAATAGATCTGATGGCTTCTCATCTAAACAAGAAACTTCCCATGTATCTGTCCAGATCCAGGGATCCTCAAGCGGAAGCAGTGGATGCATTGTCACTTCCTTGGAAGTATCATCCTGCCTATATCTTTCCGCCTCTAGTTCTTCTTCCAAGAGTAATCTCCAAGATTCTGAAGGAATGCTCGTTTGTTCTGCTGGTGGCTCCAGCATGGCCTCACAGGTTTTGGTATGCGGATTTTGTCTGGATGGCCTCTTGCCAACCGTGGACTCTTCCGTTGAAACCAGACCTTCTGTCGCAAGGTCCTTTTTTTCCATCAGGATCTCAAATCCTTAAATTTAAAGGTATGGAGATTGAACGTTTGATTCTTAGTCAAAGAGGTTTCTCTGACTCTGTGATTAATACTATGTTACAGGCTCGTAAATCTGTATCTAGGGAGATATATTATAGAGTCTGGAAGACTTATATTTCTTGGTGTCTTTCTCATCATTTTTCCTGGCATTCTTTTAGAATTCCGAGAATTTTTTCAGTTTCTTCAGGATGGTTTGGATAAAGGTTTGTCTGCAAGTTCCTTGAAAGGACAAATCTCTGCTCTTTATGTTCTTTTTCACAGAAAGATTGCTAATCTTCCTGATATTCTTTGTTTTGTACAAGCTTTGGTTCGTATAAAACCTGTCATTAAGTCAATTTCTCCTCCTTGGAGTTTGAATTTGGTTCTGGGGGCTCTTCAAGCTCCTCCGTTTGAACCTATGCATTCATTGGACATTGATTACTTTCTTGGAAAGTTTTGTTTCTTTTGACCATCTCTTCTGCTAGAAGAGTTTCTGAAATATCTGCTCTTTCTTGTGAGTCTCCTTTTCTGATTTTTCAGAAACTTTGCGAACTTCTTTTAAATTTTTACATAAGGTTGTGAATTTTAACAACATTAGTAGAGAAACTGTGGTTCCTTCATTATGTCCTAATCCTAAGAATTCTAAGGAGAGATCATTGCATTCTTTGGATGTAGTTAGAGCTTTGAAATATTATGTTGAAGCTACTAAGAGTTTCCGAAAGACTTCTAGTCTATTTGTTATCTTTTCTGGTTCTAGGAAAGGTCAGAAGGCCTCTGCCATTTCTTTGGCATCTTGGTTGAAATCTTTATTTCATCATGCTTTTGTCGAGTCGGGTAAAACTCCGCCTCAAAGGATTACAGCTCATTCTACTAGGTCAGTTTCTACTTCCTGGGCGTTTAGGAATGAAGCTTCGGTTGATCAGATTTGCAAAGCAGTAACTTGGTCTTCTTTGCATACTTTTACTAAATTCTACCATTTTGATGTGTTTTCTTCTTCTGAAGCAGTTTTTGGTAGAAAAGTACTTCAGGCAGCTGTTCAGTTTGATTCTTCTGCCTATAATTTCATTTTTTTTCATTATAAGATTTAAACTTTATTTTGGGTGTGGATTATTTTTCAGCGGAATTGGCTGTCTTTATTTTATCCCTCCCTCTCTAGTGACTCTTGCGTGGAAGATCCACATCTTGGGTAGTCATTATCCCATACGTCACTAGCTCATGGACTCTTGCTAATTACATGAAAGAAAACATAATTTATGTAAGAACTTACCTGATAAATTCATTTCTTTCATATTAGCAAGAGTCCATGAGGCCCACCCTTTTTTGTGGTGGTTATGATTTTTTTGTATAAAGCACAATTATTCCAATTCCTTATTTTTTATGCTTTCGCACTTTTTTCTTGTCACCCCACTTCTTGGCTATGCGTTAAACTGATTTGTGGGTGTGGTGAGGGGTGTATTTATAGGCATTTTGAGGTTTGGGAAACTTTGCCCCTCCTGGTAGGAATGTATATCCCATACGTCACTAGCTCATGGACTCTTGCTAATATGAAAGAAATTAATTTATCAGGTAAGTTCTTACATAAATTATGTTTTTACATTAAAAATATATATAAAGTCCCCCCTAACAGTTAAACCCCTCACCCAACCAACCCCCCAAAATAAAAAAAGTCTAAAAAAAACTAAGCTACCTATTGCCCCCTTTTGCAATCAGATCTTTTACTGCCTATTAAAATAAAAAGCCCTAATCTAAAAAAGAAACCCACCCAAAAAAACAACACTAACCCCAAGGAAATCTCACAGTTCCTGAAGTCCAGACATCCATCTTCACCCAGGTGGCAAGAAGTCTTCATCCAGGTGGCGACATGTTCCTCCATCGATGTCGCCGCTTGAATGTAAATGAATGTCCGGACTTCAGGAACTGTGAGTAGATTTCCTGGAGTTAGTGTTAGGTTTTTATTTTTGGGTGGGTATTTTTTTAGATTAGGGCTTTTTTATTTTAATGGGCAGTAAAAGAGCTGAATGTCCAATGGCTAGCTTAGGGTTTTTTTAGATTTAGATTTTTTTATTTTGGGGGGTTGGTTGGGTGAGAGATTTTACTGTTAGGGGGGACTTTCTAATTTTTTTTATGTAGAAGAGCTGTTTAACTTAGGGCAATGCACATACAAATGACCCTTTAGGGGCAATGGCTAGCTTAGGGTTTTTTTAGATTTAGATTTTTTTTATTTTGGGGGGTTGGTTGGGTGAGAGATTTTACTGTTAGAGGGGACTTTCTAATTTTTTTATGTAGAAGAGTTGTTTAACTTAGGACAATGCCCCACAAAAGGCCCTTTTGAGGGCTATTGGTAGTTTATTGTTAGGTTATTGGGGGTGGAGCTACGCTGCTGTGTGCTCCAGGTTGGCGTTCGTTTGAAGCGTCCCTAGAACTATTTCCCCAGCTCATCGCCGCATAGCCCGAGGCAGAATCGAGGCTTACAAGCGGCATTGACGAGGAGTATGACTCCCGGAGCTGGAAGTCCTTCTGGCCAGTCTGGCCACAGCGGCATGGTACAAGAAGCCTGAGGCAATTTGGAGCCACGCCAAGGGAGAAAACAGGTCCCGGTCACAGACGGCAAGTGGAGTTCCTACGTAGCAACGCAAACCAGAGGCCATTGGCTGCAATAGCTGTTGGAAGACGGGGAGCTGACGCCTGGAGGGATCTGGGGGTCACGCTCTACTCAATTTGCGTATCCTGGTGTTGCAGACGTGGAGGCAGTTGGGCCTATTACGTACCCTGTTCCGGTATAACTTGTTTCTCCTGCTGGTAATGGAGGCCGCATCCTGAAGTTACAAAGGAAATCTGGGAGCCTAGTTGACATACACAGTCACGCAAGTAGCACTGCTTTCTTATTCATCATAAAAAATTACCTAAAACGATCTATTTCCATGCCATTACATCTATGACTCTGATACTTAAGGGTATAATTCCAACTACGAGCAGTGTCTGTGCTCCCTTATAGGAGTGGATGTGTATGTTTTAACTTGGTTCATGAATGTAAGGTTGGATACTCATACTTCCTACAATTAACTATAAATCTCTTTGGAGGATATAAAGGTACTTTGTTTTTTCCTTCTGTTAATGCGAGTCTCGCATGATCTGAAGAAATTTAGGTCCAGAGAAGCAACCTGGACTGGATTACAGGACACTTTTAGGATTGAAAGAAACCTCTAATAGTGGGGTATACTGTTATATATTTTGCAGGGACAGTACCTTTTGTAATCACCAAATGTGTTATCTGGCTTGGTGGGCTGTTCTTGATTATGCATATTGTGTTTGGATGTATATGTAAATAAGAGAGTCGATGTGTAGATATTTATTGAAAATATTAGCACTATATTTTATCCTATTGGATACGGTTAGCTACCTATAAATTGTTTACAGTAATATGTACCTGTTAAATATCTATGGCCATTAGGTAAACTAATAGGCGATAGCAGGCTCTTTCACTTTAATTGCAGGGGAAAACTGGTAGCTTGCTCTTCTGCCTTACTTTCACAGTTGGAACTTTCAATACACATATAAAGCACAAAAAAAAGAAGTTTGTTTTGCACTACATAATCACTGTTTTAGATTTTTTTTTTGGGGTTAATGGAAAAATTTGTCACGCAGGTGGAAAAAAAATCACCCATAATTAGGGTGACCCTATTGCCGCTTTAAAAAGGGACACGTATGACAAATACATATGTCAGGGCTGTTTTTAGGGCTGTTTAAAGAAATGTTTTGTATAAGAACCCTGACATATGTATTTTTCATATGTGTCCCTTCTTAAAGCAGCAATATGGTCAGCCTACCCATAATGCCTGCTAAACTTAAAGATAAGAAACATAAGGTAGCTGATGTGAGCTCAGACTCTATTGTTGAAAGCATGGCTAATTCTTTTGATGCACATGTTTTGATAACTCAAATAAGTCAGGTATTTACCAAACAATTTGAATCTATTAAGGAAGACCTTTTAAGTATTTCCTCCAGATTAGATTCCCTTTCAGGAGAAGTTAAACAATTTGCAGCCAGGATGTCAGAGGCAGAAACTAGGATTTCTGATTTGGAAGACCAGGTTAACACGCAAGAGAGTACACTCTCTTTGCAGGAATCCAAATGATATAATTTACAATTTCGACTGGAGGAATTAGAAGACCGTTCTAGGCGTAATAATATTCGCCTAGTCGGTCTTCCTGAAACATCTGTGTATGACAACTTATTAAATTTTACATCTATACTTCTCCCTCAAATTCTAGGGTTTCCTCCTCAACAACTGCCTTTAGCAATTGAGAGAGCCCATAGAATAGGCACTAGGAAAATCAATGAGGATGGAACAACCAGAAGTAGGGTCTGTATTTTTAAGCTCCTTAAATTTCAAGACAAGATTGAAATGCTTAAACTTTATAAAAAAATTGATTCTTTTTCCATTGCAAATAAACAAATCTTGTTATTTCAAGATTTCTCAAATGAGACAACTATGAAAAGAAAGAGCATGGCTCTGTAGTGTACTCAAATGATAAATAAGGGAATGAATGTGAGTATGTTCTATCCAGCTAGAATTATAGTGGAAAAAGATGGTAATAGAATAGTTTTAAATACAGTGGACGAAGCAAAAAATTATATGTCTCAAAATTCGTAATTTATATCAGAGATACTTCTCTTTTTGGCCAAAAAGGTAGATTTTAAGGAGCTATATGGCTTGTTTAGGGGAAAAGCAGTGTAAAATGTTGGGCTTTGGCTTCAGTATGGTTTATTTGGTTGTTCAGGTCTTTGAATACCATGTTTGTGTGTTTGTATATATGGTTGCTTTTCTTAATAATTTTAATTTGGTTGTTCTTTTTTTATCCCTCTCTCTCTTCCTCTTCTCCACCCCCCGCCGTCCTCTCTCCTCCCTTCCCCCCTCCTTTGATTTCCCCTATTTTTGAAGTTAATTTTATATTTCTGGATGTCAACTAATAAGGGATAACTAAATATCCTTTCCTGGAATATTGGTGGAGTTACATCTCCAAAAAAACGTAAATTAATAATTAAAAAAATAGGTGAGCAGGACCCGAGCGTGGTCTTTTTACAGGAAATTGTTTAATAAAGAGAAGGATAGAAAAAGTAAAGCATATTGGGCACACTTGTTGGGGGTCAAAACCAATGCTGTGGGTAGTGTGGTGTGTCGTGTATTTGTTAAAACTTAACTTTTATATCAATTATATTAAAAAAAAAAGAGTGGAATTTTCCAGTGAGAATAAAACAACAACCAAATAAAGGTTGCCTCTGAAAAAGCAGTTGTGAAACGCGCGTCAGGCGTTCGCACTGCTCCTCTCCTACCGTCCGGTTGTTTTAGCTCTAATTGTTGGCCTCTTTTAGGCACCTTATCCTTAACCTTAAACCTTAGAATTTAAAACTATTGCTTATTTAACTTAACAAATATTAGCCTATAATGTTACTGACTTAGGCTGCTTTCAGCCCGACCCTGTTGGAGCGATATGCTCATATTTAGGCTATTGTTATTGTTAAATTCTTGTGGTACCACTTAATTCTGGAAGCTATTATAATTCTACTAGTGCTTGCTTGACTAAGCGATAGCATAAAACACTTTATTGACTTAGACTATGTTTAGTCTCATGATAGTGGAGCAGATAAATGTAGGCTAACCGCTTCTTACAAGCTTTCATAAGCTCAGACCAATTGTGGAATTAATATAACCAGAGTCATATATTCCCTTATATTAACCCATATATTTCTAAATTTGAGGGAATACCCTATAATATAATCAATGGAAAATTTGGGTTATTGGGGAGACTCTAAATGGAATAGCACAAGATAAATATATCCTCTTTTACTAAACAGTAAAAACACCTTGAACATATATATCTATATATTAACTGTGTGGTAATCATAATATATCCACATACAAGTGGTTCTGACAAGTATAACATTCCAATAATCATACAGAAAGTCAATGTGTGATAAGGAAGTTTTCGAATAGATAAGAATAAGGTGATATATTTATTAACATCACTGATGATATTGGTACTCACAATATATGTTCGAGTGTATAGTTGAGGATACTCACATTTATTGTTTAAGCTATCCACCGGACTCTGTGATACAGACTGATCACTGTATCACACTGGAGAGGAACTCTTGCTTACCGAGTATCACTCGGACACATTTTTATTTATTTGGTTGTTGTTTTATTCTCACTGGTGGAAAATTCCACTCTTTTTTTTTTAAATATAATTGATATAAAAGTTGTTTTAACAAATACACGACACACCACACTACCCACAGCATTGGTTTTGACCCCCAACAAGTGTGCCCAATATGCTTTACTTTTTCTGTCCTTCTCTTTATTAAACATTTTGCACTATTTGGCATAAGGCACTACCTATTGTTAACACTTAGGTCTGTATCAATAGGTCATCTGGGGCCAATCCCAATCCCCCCCTCTCTCCCTAGAGGCCATAGGGAATTCACAAATAAACTTTTTACAGGAAACCCACTTAAAAGTATCAGAGATCCCCAAATTGAGATCCAGATGGGTGGGGGAGGTACTTGCGACCCTGTGTTGTGGTAGGAAGTCTGGTGTTGCAATACTGTTGAATAAAAATGTATCTTATAAAATAATAAATGTTGAACTAGACTCAGAAGCTAGATATATTATTCTACAAATAGAAATTAATGATACAAGATTTGTCTTTTGTAATATATATGCGCCAAATATGTTCTGCAAAGTATTTTGGGAGAGATTAAAAGTTACATTATTTCCATTCTCATCAGATAATTTAATTATAGGTGGGGATATTAATCTCTCTCTATGCCCGGAATTAGAAAGATTCTCAAAGAAAAATCTAAAAACTTATATGAAACAAGCCAAATATATTAAGAGATTTTGTCATAAACTTAAAATAATTGACATCTGGAGGGTTCATAACCCAGACAGTCGCTCGTTCACATGTGAATCAAAAACCTTTAGAACATTCTCTAGAATCGATTTTTTATTAGTGGCAGAATCATTATCTCTTCATAAAATTGTACCTAAAATAAATGATATTGCAATATCGGACCATGCGGTTATCTCACTGTCACTCCATATGTTTACTAGATCTAAAGAAAATAATCAAGTCATTTTCTTTCCTAGATTTATGTATAAAAATATCAGGTTTGTACGATGGCTTAAACAAAAATGGAAAGATTACTGTACATATAATATATCTTATGTTTTAAAGGTGGTTTTAAAGGGTGAGATAAAGGCATATATGTGCAGTAAGAAAAAGAGAGACAATCTGAGAGAGGTTCAACTCGCAAATCAAGTTAAAAACACTTCTAGAAAATATATCAATGATGCAAGTCGTATAAAATAGGAGAATTATTGCAGAGCTAGGCAGGAAAGGGACTTATTTCTAAAACAGAAATCTAATGAAGAAGAGAGGAAGATAAGTATGCAGTTTAAAGGCCATTATGGGAGTTCTGCGAAATATCTCGCTAAATTAGTTAAAAACAGAAAAAAGAAAAATTATATATTAGCTTTTAAAGAGGGAGATCAAAGGTATACAGAGTTCACAGATATTAGTAAGATCTATACATATTACCAGAACCTCTATTCCCAGACGTGTAATAATGAGGCTAATCAAGAAAAATTCTGGACGCAGATTAGAACACCGCGGGTCTCAGAGAATTTGCTTAATATGCTTAATGCACCAATTACAGGAGAAGAGATTGGAAAAGTGATTGAAAAAGCTAAACTCAATAAGGCGGCAGGCCCTGATTGTTTGCCGGTGGAATATTTTAAAATTCTTGCTGAAGAAGTTAAACCTACACTTGAAAAATTGTTTAATAATTACTTCTCAACAAGTAATACACCTTTATGTTATTTTTCCGCCGCTAATGTATCGCTAATTCAGAAGAAAGGCAGAAAATTAGAAGATGTAGGATCATATAGACCAATATTGGTGCTTAATATAGATTACAAGCTCCAAACTTCTATTGTCGCAGCTAGATTTATGATTTGTCTGGAAAACCTTATTCACACTGATCAGACAGGTTTTATGGCCTCTAGGAATCTATCAAAATATATGAGGAAAGTTATAACATTTCTGGATTATATGTGGAATAGAGGTAAAGATAGGAGGAAACAACTTAAATATGATACAGCACTTCTAACGCTTGATGCCGAAAAGGCGTTTGACTCCATAGAGTGGGACTATTTAATAACTGCACTGGAGAGGTTTGGTTTTAAAAATCAGTTTATTCATCTTATACATAATCTATACAATAGCCCAACGTCATTCTTATTGATTAATGGTACCCTAACATCGCCTATAAACCTAAAAAAAGGCACTAGACAAGGTTGCCCCTTGTCACCATTACTTTTCAACTTAGCATTAGAAACCCTAGCCATTTTTCTAAGAGATAATTTAGAAGGAATTCCTTTGGGGGAGTATACTTTTAAAATCTTATTATACGCAGATGATCTTTTAGTTTGCCTATACAATACAGCGCAAGCTATACCAACAATTTTGGAGTGTTTAAATCTTTTTGGGTCCTTTGCGAGCTATAAGGTAAACTACAATAAAAGTGAATTGATGTGGGTAGATAAAACTAAATATAGTATAGTTAAAAATCCCTTTAAGGAAGTCGATTCACTTAGGTATCTTGGTATATATCTACATAACAATCTTTATAATTGGTATAGACTTAACTATCAAGCCTTGATACAGAAAATCAAAGCAGATTTAGAATTATGGACGTCTTTCTTATCTCCCCTTTTCATTGAAAGCTCTATTACATATTCTGTTTAAAGAATTACCAAAGTATATACAGAGTTTAATATCCTTTAAGAATGTCATTATTGCATGGCACAAATTTTGCGCGTTAATAGGAGTGGATTATGCGTACTCTGAATACTTACCCATTATGGGCAACCCGGAGTTCTGTCCTGGAAATAAGCAGGAGGTCTATAGACTATGGGCCAGAAATGGTTTAAAATGTTTTTATCAACTATTAATAGAAAATCGACAAGTGGTCTCTTTTGATAACTTAGCTCAACAGTTCAGTCTGCCGAATAAGAATTTTTCTGCATATTTGCAAATTAGACATTATATTTGTTCTAGGACGTGGTATGATACTGAGGTTCCCACATGGTCAGATATTAATACGTGTATCTCTATAAATAAAATCAGGGCTCCTTCAATTTCTCTATTATACAGTATAATGTTGAATAAACAAAGCCAATCTCTTGTAGAGAAACTTTGTAACTTTTGGTTACCATTTTGCCCTAATGTAGATAGGGAAAAAATTAAGACAAATTTTAGTGCATTAGATAAATGCTGAATAGCAAAAAGCTGGAAAGAAACCCATATTAAACTTATTCATAATTTTTACTATACACCCGCTAAAATGGCTAGAATGTACTCTGGTCAGACTTTTGCTTGCCCACGTTGCTCATATACAAATGCAGATATACGACACATCTGATGGTCATGTCCCAAGATGCAGCAGCTTTGGAGAAAAGTGGCCTTCTGGCTTAATAATATATATAAGGCGAATATTCTGTTTGAATTAGAGGATGTTATCTTTCTTAATACGGACAATAATAGAAATATTCATAGAAATAGAAATATTCTAAACACTATAATATTGTTGGTTAGACAACTGATTGTTAAGAATTGGAAGGCAAAAAAGGCACCAGGTTTCTCTCTTTTCATTAAAGAAGTCCAAATACAAATTTTGTTTGAATCTTTTCATCTAAAAAACAGCAAAAGAAAAGGGAATTAAGAAATTTATGAAAGGTTGGCTTCCTATAATTAAAAAACAGATGGAACTTATACTGATGCTCAAATAGTATATCCAAAAATAAGGTGCGCCTATTTTATGCTTTCAACCAATAAAACATGTGTATATTATTAAAAAAATATATATAAAAAATTATTAGTGTCGATATAAAAAAATTATTGATATCAAAATAGATATATAATACCCCAAATATAAATATATGTAATCACAAAGATGTTACTTTAAACATAGTCACCATAATCATATGGTGGAGAAGTGTATATCCGTTGAACACAAATTAATGTCCCAATAAAGATAAAGTCCAATCCAAAGTGGTGTCCTAAACGATAGCTGCTCTCTCCAAATATGTGGAAAAAAGATGGCTGCATTCTATAAAGAAACAAAAAAGAAGAGGTGCTCTGGTGCAGATAATCCTTGGATACAAAGTATAATATACTAAGATAGAAATGTGATACTCACAAAGATACTTGCACATGCAGTGCAATAACAGGTGAGCCGAAGCTTCAGAGCCGCTCGGCTGACTCACTAGAGATACAGCAGCTGTTCACTGAGTAAGCATGTAACTGTTCATTGAGTAAGCATGTAACCAACGGTCCAGAGGATTGGAGAAATTGTCCTGAAATAAAAAGTAGATACCGCCCTTGGTGCAGATAAACCCAGACACAGAACACACACACAACAGATGTCATAGGGTTTATACTCACAAGCGGAGCCTGATGAAACGGCATGTTGGCAGAGAAACGCGTTGCTAAGTTGTTTTAATGTTTTAATACAACTTTTACCATTTTCACCTTGCTTGATTCTGGTTCATTCAAGAGCAGCAGTACAGATTCTGGGGAGCCAGCCGAACGGCTCGTTTAAGATTCGGCACGCCTGATATTGTGTGTTCTGTGTCTGGGTTTATCTGCACCAAGGGCGGTATCTACTTTTTATTTCAGGACAATTTCTCCAATCCTCTGGACCGTTGGTTACATGCTTACTCAGGGAACAGTTACATGCTTACTCAGTGAACAGCTGCTGTATCTCTAGTGAATCAGCCGAGCGACTCTGAAGCTTCGGCTCACCTGTTATTGCACTGCATGTGCAAGTATCTTTGTGAGTATCACATTTCTATCTTAGTATATTATACTTTTTATCCAAGGATTATCTGCACCAGAGCGCCTCTTCTTTTTTGTTTCTTTATAGAACGCAGCCATCTTCCTATAATTAAAACATATTCATTACCCACACAGAAACATATTCTTTACCCGTTTCTGACTTTGGATAGTTTTGCTGACCTGGCTATTCTTGGTGAATTTCCAGTAGCTTGGATTATAAATTATAGGGATGAATAATCACTTCTTCATCGAGGGGGGGGGGGGTAGATGGAGAGAGAGAGGGGGTTCCTTTTTTTTTTTTTTTGACTGGGAAAAGAAAAAGGAAAGGAAAATGTTAGCAATGTCACTTTAAAGCATAAATGTATTTCTGTTTATCCGTACTGTTAAATCGGACAATATATATAATTTTCTTTTGTATATGTTACACCTCTTGTAAACTATTACTTTTTGATGTTACTTTGCTGATTGTAAAATGAATGGTAAGAGGTTGTCTTTTAGGAAGTGTCAAATATATATGACAGAACAAGATATTGTTTGGATTCTAGTAATATACACAGAAATTTGTTATTTTTATTCACCTTTGCGTTGCTATTATTTTGCTGTTTCCCCTTTTTTATTTTTTTATTTTTTGGGGGATTTGGATTTGTGTATTCATGAATATGACAGAATGAATTGGAGTTGTGTCTCCACAATATATATCATTTTTTTGCAGTTTATGGTTTTTTTTTTATTTCTCTGTTTTTTCTTTTTATATGTACACCTTGAAAATTTGAAAAATAAATATATAAAAAAAAAAAAAGATAAGGTATAATTTTTAATATTTTGGATGATTTTGTTTATTATTTTTGTAATCTCACGGCTAGATTTAGAGTTCTGCGGCCAAAGGTGTGCATTAGCTACGCATGCTTTTTTTCCCCTGCACCTTTTAAATACCGCTGGTATTTAGAGTTCACAGAATGGCTGCGTTAGGCTCCAAAAAAGGAGCGTAGAGCATAATTTACCGCCACTGCAACTCTCGATACCAGCGGTGCTTACGGACGCGGCCAGCTTCAAAAACGTGCTCGTGCACGATATCCCCATAGGAAACAATGGGGCATTTTGAGCTGAAAAAAAACCTAACACCTGCAAAAAAGCAGCGTTCAGCTCTTAACGCAGCCCCATTGTTTCCTATGGGGAAACAGTTTCTATGTCTGCACCTAACACCCTAACATGTACCCTGAGTCTAAACACCCCTAACCTTACACTTATTAACCCCTAATCTGCCGCCCCCGCTATCGCTGACCCCTGCATATTATTATTAACCCCTAATCTGCCGCTCCGTACACCGCCACAACCTACGTTATCCCTATGTACCCCTAATATGCTGCCCCTAACACCGCCGACCCCTATATTATATTTATTAACCCCTAATCTGCCGCCCCCAACGTCGCCTCCACCTACCTACAATAATTAACCCCTAATCTGCCGACCGGACCTCACCGCTACTATAATAAATGTATTAACCCCTAAAGCTAAGTCTAACCCTAACACCCCCCTAAGTTAAATATAATTTAAATCTAACAAAATAAATTAACTCTTATTAAATAAATTATTCCTATTTAAAGCTAAATACTTACCTGTAAAATAAACCCTAATATAGCTACAATATAAATTATAATTATATTGTAGCTATTTTAGGATTAATATTTATTTTACAGGCAACTTTGTATTTATTTTAACCAGGTACAATAGCTATTAAATAGTTAATAACTATTTAATAGTTACCTAGTTAAAATAATTACAAAATTACCTGTAAAATAAATCCTAACCTAAGATACAATTAAACCTAACACTTCTCTATCAATAAATTAATTAAATAAAATACCTACAATTATCTACAATTAAACCTAACACTACACTATCAATAAATAAATTAAATACAATACCTACAAATAAATACAATGAAATAAACTAACTAAAGTACAAAAAATAAAAAAGAACTAAGTTACAAAAAATAAAAAAATATTTACACACATTAGAAAAATATTACAACAATTTTAAACTAATTACACCTACTCTAAGCCCCCTAATAAAATAACAAAGACCCCCAAAATAAAAAAATGCCCTACCCTAATCTAAAATTAAAATAGAAAACCTCTTTTACCTTACCAGCCCTGAAAAGGGCCCTTTGCGGGGCATGCCCCAAAGAATTCAGCTCTTTTGCCTGTAAAAAAAAACATACAATACCCCCCCAACATTACAACCCACCACCCACATACCCCTAATCTAACCCAAACCCCCCTTAAATAAACCTAACACTAAGCCCCTGAAGATCTCCCTACCTTGTCTTCACCACGCTGGGTTCCCTGATCGATCCAGAAGAGCCTCCGATGTCTTGATCCAAGCCCAAGCCCAAGCGGGGGGCTGAAGATGTCCATGATCCGGCTGAAGTCTTCATCCAAGCGGGAGCTGAAGAGGTCCATGATCCGACTGAAGTCTTCTATCAAGCGGCATCTTCAATCTTCTTTCTTCCTGATCCATGTAGTTCATCCCTCCGACCCGGAACATCCATCTTCACCGACGACTTCCCGACGAATGACGGTTCCTTTAAGGGATGTCATCCAAGATGGGGTCCCTCGAATTCCGATTGGCTGATAGGATTCTATCAGCCAATCGGAATTAAGGTAGGAAAATTCTGAGCTTGCATTCTATTGGCTGATCGGAACTGGCGACGATGTGGGGGGGCCTCGGTTTAGGGGTACATAGGTAGTTTATGGGTGTTAGTGTACTTTAGAGCACAGTAGTTAAGAGCTTTATGAACCGGCGTTAGCCCAGAAAGCTCTTAACTACTGACTTTTTTCTGCAGCTGGAGTTTTGTCTCAATTCAGCCACGACTCTAAATACCGGCAATAGAAAGATCCCATTGAAAAGATAGGATACGCAATTGACGTAAGGGGATCTGCGGTATGGAAAAGTCGCGGCTGGAAAGTGAGTGTTAGACCCTTTCCTGACTGACTCTAAATACCAGCGGGCGGTAAAAACCAGCGTTAGGAGCCCTCTAACGCTGGTTTTGACGGCTACCGCCAAACTCTAAATCTAGCCGTCAGTGTTTTTTTAATTTTCATAATTTTTTTTTTTTGTTTTTTTTTGGTAATGTTAGATTTTTTTTAATTTTTTTGCAATGTTAGATTTATTTAAATTTTTATTTTTTGTAAAAAAAATTCGCAGTGTTAGGTTATTTAAATCTTGTAATTTAGTTTTTTTTATTTGTAGTTTATTTTATTTTCTTAAAATAGTTATGTTTTATAGGTTTATTTATAGTTTAATCTTAGTTGTTTTTTATTTCACAGTTTTTATTTATTTTAAGATAGTTATATTGTAAATTTAATTTAAAGTTAGGGGGTGTTAGGTTTAGGGGTTAATAGTTTAATTTAGTGTTATGTGATATGATGTGGGGGTGGCAGTTAAGGGTTAATATGTTTAGTTTAGTATTAGTGATGTGGGGGCCAGCGGTTTAGGGGTTAATAACTTTATTATAGTAGTTGCAGCGATGTGGGGGGCTGGCGGTTTAGGGGTTAATAGGTTTAATAGGTTTATTTAGTGTCAGCAATTGCGGGGGTGGCGGTTTAGGGGTTTGCGTTATTTACGCACCCGGTTTAGCGCACAATTTGTAATCTGGGTCTTCGTTAACACAAAGCTGAAAAATTGTATTGTTTTCTGTTTAAGAAATATTACACTATTGCACTTTTTATTCTTTCCTTTTTCCATATTGTGTGCATGTGGCCTTTTTTCTGAGATTGTAGGAAATATATCCAGGGAATTAGTCAAATGCTGATACATCACAGATGAGTATATTTAGATTTTTGAATTCTAATACAATTATGTGCATTTTTTAATTTTGAACTAATATGACAGCAAGCTTGCAATATTAGGAAACAATCTTTTTGCGATGTGGGGGCTGCCGGTTTAGGGGTTAATAGGTTTATTTAGTGACGGTGATGTGGGAGGCCAGAGGTTTAGGGGTTAACAACTTTATTTAGTGGTGGCAATGTCGGGGAGCAGCGGAATAAGGGTTAATATCTTTATTATAGTGGCGGCAATGTCGGGAAGCGACGGAATATGGGTTAATAACTTTTATTAGTGGCGACGATGTTGGGAGCGGCAGATTAGGGGTTATTAACTTTATTTTGGTGTCGGCGATGTCGGGAGCAGCAGATTAGGGGTGTTTAGAAGTGGGGTTTATGTTAAGGTGTTAGGTTTAAACGTAACTTTTTTCCCCCATAGACATCAATGGGGTTGCGTTACGGCGATCTATGGGGAAAGCGTGCAAGAGCATGTTTTGTTGCGTTCGTTTCGCTCGTTTTGCACCCTCTATAGTGAAAAACTTGTAATCTAGGTGTATATGAATAGACATTAGGTCCATATCTTTCATTAAATTCTTTGTTTCTGTGTGCTTCTTTTGTTCAGAATATCAGTTGTGATGGAGGCTTAAAGGGACAGTCAACTCCAAATTTTTTATTGTTTTAAAAGATAGATAATCCCCTTTTCTTTCCTGAAATATGGAGAGTCCACAATGTCATTCAATTACTAGAGGGAATATCACTCCTGGATGAGGCAAAGAGCACCACAGCAAAGCTCTTAAGTGTCATGCCCCTACCCAAAACCCCCAGTCATTCTCTTTGCCTCTGTCAATGGAGGAGCTGAAGTTTGGTGTCTAAAGAAATTCATTCATTTTTCGGGTACTTTCCCCTGCAAGCAAGGATTTTGGTTTAGCCACGTCAATCTCTTCAGTAGAGTAGTGATGGCTTTTAAGCAGTTAGGAAGTTGTGAGGTAGTCCTTGCTTTGTTTCATAACACATTGCTGCCCATGGTACAGAAAGCCAGAGTTGGTTACTCTGTTCTTTCTTTTTTCTACAGGTCTCTGTAAGGAGTATGTGTCCTTTCACGCTTTGTGAGCTGTCTTCCTGCCGGACAGCTAGACTGCAGGTAAGTGCTTTTGTCTTCTAGGTCTTGGAGACTTGCACTTCAGAAGAATATGTCATATGCAGTAGATGGGGACATTTTTAAAATCCTGTTTACAGGCTTTTCTTTGGCAGTGGGAAGGCTTATTATGTATGTTGAGACTGGGGGGCGTATCATGCCCGCCGCACATCGATAAATGCCAACAGTTCTTCTGAATATTGGCCGCTAGCAGGGGGTGTCAATCAACCCGATTGTATTGGATCAGGCTGATTTCTTTCTGCTGCCTCAGAGCAGGTAAACAGTTATGGAGCCCCGAACAAGTTACGGAGCTTGATAAATATGCCCCTAGGGGTTAATCTTCCCTTTATTGGGACGTTTTTCCTCTTTGGGCTAATTTTGTTGAAATACTTTATAAGTATGTGTGTGGCTTATGTTTTATACAGGAATTTATGTATAAACTTAAAATTTGGCAGTTGGTTTTCTTTGCTTGCTAAGCTAGAACAGGCTAACTGACAGACTGCTTGAGCATTTGTGTAATTTAAGCTCCTGTGTTGTAGACAGAGGGAAACGTGTGCCTTTTACTTGCTGCATAGTTTCCTCTCTTTGCCGGTCATGTGACTCTCTTCTGTCGGATATTCATGGAGCAG
The DNA here is from genome assembly GCF_027579735.1 of Bombina bombina. Lineage (NCBI taxonomy): Eukaryota > Metazoa > Chordata > Amphibia > Anura > Bombinatoridae > Bombina > Bombina bombina. The sequence goes on from NC_069503.1 coordinate 809,883,041, forward strand.
AGCTGCGTCATTGAATTTTATTCTCTTCAGTGTCGATCTACTATATGATTGTTTTTAGAGACTTCTGGCAGCCAAATTGTGTATAAGTGTTACGGTAAGGCACATCAGCCTGTCTGAGGTGTAGGGGGCCTGATTGGTTTATTATTTTAAATAATTTTTGCATAACATTAAGCGGCTGTGGTATTAAAAATTCTCAAAGTGACAGTGTATTTAAAAAAATTCTACAATTTGGGGAATTTTTTATTTTGTATTATGGACATGAACCAAGACTCTGTGTCTTTTGACAAATGCTTGTTATGCCTTGAGGCACACATTGTTTTGCCTATGCAATTCTGTGCTGCATGCTTAGCTAGAACACTTCAATTTAAAGATAAGTTGTTGCCCTCTGAGCCCAATGTCTCTCAGGATGATGCTGTTCAGGCAATGGCCTCTATTTATCAAGGTCTGGCAGACCTGATCCGAATGTCCGGTTCAGGTCCGCCAGACCTCACTGAATACGGAGAGCAATACGCTCTCCGTATTCAGCATTGCACCAGCAGCTCACAAGAGCTGCTGGTGCAACGCCGCCCCCTGAAGACTCGCGGCCAATGGGCCACCAGCAGGGGGGTGTCAATCAACCTGATCGTACTCGATCGGGTTGATTTCCGGCGATGTCTGTCCACCTTCTCAGAGCAGGCGGACAGGTTATGGAGCAGCGGTCTTTGTGACCGCTGCTTCATAACTGCTGTTTCTGGCGAGCCTGCAGGCTCACCAGAAATACGGGGCATCAAGCTCCATTCGGAGCTTGATAGATAGGCCCCATAGCCACAGCTTTCTCCTCAAACGTCCCAAGCATATATGGCATCACATATAGTGTCCTGCAGTTCCTCTCAGCCTCCTGGAGGAGTTTATTTGCCTGCAGATTTTGCTGCACAGATATCTTCTGCTGTATCTGCAGCATTATCTGCTTTTCCTATGCTAGGGAAACGCAAGAGGAAAATTAGACATTCAGATAGTAAGGTTTCTGTTCCACCTACTGCTACACAGGTTGCCTGCCCTCATAAGTCTGATGAGGAGGATACGTCAGTAGCCTCTGAGGGTGAAATCTCAGATTCGGACAATATAATTCCTTCATCTGATACTGAAGAAGAAAACTTCAGATTTAAGCTTGAACACCTTTGTGTACTGTTAAAGATGACTCTGATACTTCTGTCGTTGTCAACCCTAAGAACTCTAGTAAACTTAATAAATACTATGATGTTCCTTCCTCTGTGGAAGTTTTTCCTGTCCCAGACTGTGTGACGGAGATTATTTCACAGGAATGGGAGAAGCCAGGGATTCCTTTCTCCCCATCTCCTGTATTTAAAAAGATGTTTCCTGTTGATGACTCCATTAAAGATTCTTAGTGCACGGTGCCTAAAGTAGAAGGGGCTATTTTTACTTTGGCTAAGAGAACTACAATCCCTATAGAGGATATCTGCTCCTTTAAGTATCCCATGGACAAAACGCTGGAAGCTTATTTGAAGAAGATGTATGTTCATCAAGGTCTTCAATGGCAACCTGTAGTTTGTATTGCCACAGTAGTAAATGCGGCATCTTATTGGTGCGATGCTTGTCTGAATCAATTTTAGTAGAGACTCAGTTGGAGGAGATACAAGATAGGATTAACACTCTCAAACTAGCCAATTCCTTTATTTCTGATGCTAACATGCAAGTTATTAGACTTCACTGTTCTAGCCCACATGGCATTGTGGCTAAAATCTTGGTCAGCTGATGTTACCTCTAAGTCCAAGCTTCTGGCGCTACCTGGTCTGGCAGAAATAATTTCTGATATTATGGGTGGAAAAGGATCTTTTCAACCACAAGGCAAGAAGAACAGACTCACAGGACGTCAAAGTAATTTTCGTTCCTTTCGTAACTTCAAAGGTCAAAAGTCTTCCTCTTCCAAGCAGGAGCAGTCCAAGTCTTTTTGGAAGCCCAATCAGTCTTGGAATAAGGAGAAGCAATCAAAGAAACCCTCAGCTGAGTCTAAGTCAGCATGAAGGGTCAGCCCCCGGTCTAGGATCGGATCAAGTGGAGGGCAGACTTTCCCTGTTTTGTCAAGCATGGAGACGAGATGTCTCAGATCCTTGGGATATGGACATTTTATTTCAGGGTTATAAAATAGAATTCAAAACTTTCCCTCCCAGGTGCAGATTTCACCTTTCAAGATTATCTGCAGACCAGGTAAAAAGAGAGGCATTCTTGAACTGCGTTCAGGACCTTTCCTCCCTGTGAGTTATTGTTCCAGTTCCAGTAAGGGAACAGGGTCTAGGATTCTATTCAAATCTGTTTGTGGTTCCCAAAAAAGAGGGAACTTTTCAACCCATTTTAGATCTAAAGTGCCTCAACAAGTTTCTCAGGGTACCGTCCTTCAAAATTTAAACCATTTGTTCCATTTTTCCTTTGGTCCAAGAGGGTCAGTTCATGACAACCAAAGACCTGAAGGATGCTTATCTTTATGTTTCCATCCACAGGGATCATCACAAATTCCTGAGATTCGCCTTTCTAGACAAACACTTACATTTTTTGGCTCTTCCGTTTGGCCTTGCCACAGCTCCCAGTATTTTCTCAAAGGTTCTGGGGGCTCTCTTGGCAGTGATCAGATCTCGGGGAATTGCATTAGCACCATACCTGGACGACATATTGGTTCAGGTGCCATATTTTCAACAAGCAAACTCTCATAAAGAGATCTTGTTGTCTTTTCTACTTTCCCACGGTTGGAAAGTGAATCTTGTCCCAGCTACAAGGGTGGTTCTCTTAGGGACCATAATAGATTCCTTATCTATAAAAAAATTCTCTCCTCTTGCCTCTTTCTTCAGTCTATTGTCCGGCCATCAGTGGGTCAATGTATGGAGGTAATTGGTCTGATGGTTGCTTCCTTGGACATCATTCCCTTTGCTTGATTCCATTTGAGAGCTCTGCAATTATGCATGCTCAAACAATGGAACTGAGACCATTCAGATCTGTCTCAGAGGATATATCTAGACTCTCTCCCGTGGTGGCTTTCTCAGGACCATCTGTCTCAGGGCACATGCTTCTGGAGACCTTCCTGGGTGTTTGTGACCACGGACACCAGCCTGCTAGGCTGGGGATCAGTCTGGGACTCGTTAAAGGTGCAGGGGCTATAGACTCGGGAGGAGTCTGCTTTCCCCATAAACATATTGGAGTTCAGAGCGATTTACAATGCTCTGATGGCTTGGCCTCAATTGTCTTTAGCCTGGTTTATCAGGTTTAAGCTGGACAACATCACCTCAGTGGCTTACATCAACCACCAGGGAGGAACTCGGAGTCATGGCGAAGGAAGTGGCACAGATTATTCAGTGAGTGGAAGCTCACAATTGTTGTCTATCTGCCATCCACATTCCTGGAGTGGACAACTGGGAAGCGGATTTCCTGAGCAGACAGACATTTCATCCCGAGGAGTGGGCTCTCCGTGCTCTCCAGGTTAACCCTCAAATGGGGGGTGCCAGAGTTGGATCTAATGGTGTCTCATCAGAACGCCAAGCTTGCAAGGTACGGTTCAAGGCCAAGAGATCCTCAGGACGAAGGTGATAGTCCAAAAAGGTACCCAGAAAAACACATGATCTTTTAAAACAAACAGAGGATATCAGATAAGTAGTAATATATCATACAAAGGCAGTCTACAATATACGTGGACCATTAGTGTGTTAACAAACACAGCCAACATTCAATGTTACTCTGTGCAAAAATAAGTATATTCTAGACCTACTTGGTCTAATTATCGGATAGATTCTACCACCTTTTCTTAGTCATATATGATCAGTTTTTGTTAACACACTAATGGTCCACGTATATTGTAGACTGTCTTTGTATGATATATTAATACTTATCTGATATCCTCCGTTTGTTTTAAAAGTTCATGTGTTTTTCTGGGTAACTTTTTTGGACTATCACCTTCGTCCAGTGAGTCCGTAGAGGGTTGTGTCTGGTCTCTCTCCGCTCCTGTTACATGCAGGCCAGAGCTCTTACGTTCCTTGCAGTGTTATGCTATAATGTGTCCGCTTTCTCCCATGTAACCTGCTGGTATACGTCACAGGTGTTGTAACGGTTTTTCAAACACTGTTGCACTTCCCAGTTAGGATGCTTGATACAATATACTCGCTCTTAGTGCTTAATGCACGCAAGTAGGGATTAGTTGATTTCACTCCTTATGGTCCAATGAGGATGTTATAAAATAACCCGGGTCATCACAAATTATGAACAAGTCCATACACAAATATAGCTGCCTAAAATGTCAACGTGTTTCACCCAAGAGTGGGCTTTATCAAGATAGATTTCAGGCAGAAAATTAGTTCTTTTATAGGCCCATAGGTGTTTTCCATTGGCCATATTTTAATTGTCCTTTTTTAAGGTGGTATTATTTTCAATACGCTGTCCATTTTCTTAAGGTGGTGTAACACTTGTGCATTGTAGTATATAGATTATGGCCTAGATTTAGAGGCCTAGATTTGGAGTTTGGCGGTAGATGGGCTGTTAACGCTACGCTGGTTTTTTTCTGGCCACACCATAAAATTAACTCTGGTATCGAGAGTTCAAAAAAATGCTGCGTTAGGCTCCAAAAAAGGAGCGTAGAGCATTTTTACCGCAAATGCAACTCTCGATACCAGAGTTGCTTACTGACGCGGCCAGCCTCAAAAACGTGCTCGTGCACGATTCTCCCATAGGAAACAATGGGGCTGTTTGAGCTGAAAAAAAACCTAACACCTGCAAAAAAGCAGCGTTCAGCTCCTAACGCAGCCCCATTGTTTCCTATGGGGAAACACTTCCTACGTCTGCACCTAACACTCTAACATGTACCCCGAGTCTAAACACCCCTACCCTTACACTTATTAACCCCTAATCTGCCGCCCCCGCTATCGCTGACCCCTGCATTATATTATTAACCGCTAATCTTCCGCTCCGTAAACCGCCGCAACTTACATTATCCCTATGTACCCCTAATCTGCTGCCCCTAACACCGCTGACCCCTATATTATATTTATTAACCCCTAACCTGCCCCCCACAACGTCGCCGCCAGCTACTTACAATAATTAACCCCTAATCTGCCGAGCGGACCTGAGCGCTACTATAATAAAGTTATTAACCCCTAATCCGCCTCACTAACCCTATCATAAATAGTATTAACCCCTAATCTGCCCTCCCTAACATCGCCGACACCTAACTTCAATTATTAACCCCTAATCTGACGACCGGAGCTCATCGCTACTATAATAAATGGATTAACCCCTAAAGCTAAGTCTAACCCTAACACTAACACCCCCCTAACTTAAATATAATTTAAATCTAACGAAATTAATTAACCCTTATTAAATAAATTATTCCTATTTAAAGCTAAATACTTACCTGTAAAATACATCCTAATATAGCTACAATATAAATTATAATTATATTGTAGCTATTTTAGGATTAATATTTATTTTACAGGCAACTTGGTAATTATTTTAACCAGGTACAATAGCTATTAAATAGTTAAGAACTATTTAATAGTTACCTAGTTAAAATAATAACAAAATTACCTGTAAAATAAATCCTAACCTAAGTTATAATTAAACCTAACACTACCCTATCAATAAATTAATTAAATAAAATACCTACAATTACCTACAATTAACCTAACACTACACTATCAATAAATAAATTAAATACAATTGCTACAAATAACTACAATTACATAAACTAACTAAAGTACAAAAAATAAAAAAGAACTAAGTTACAAAAAATAAAAAAATATTTACAAACATAAGAAAAATATTACAACAATTTTAAACTAATTACACCTACTCTAAGCCCCCTAATAAAATAACAAAGACCCCCAAAATAAAAAAATGCCCTACCCTATTCTAAATTAATAGAGTTAAAAGCTCTTTTACCTTACCAGCCCTGAACAGGGCCCTTTGCGGGGCATGCCCCAAGAAAATCAGCTCTTTTGCCTGTAAAAAAAACCATACAATACCCCCCCCCCCAACATTACAACCCACCACCCACATACCCCTAATCTAACCCAAACCCCCCTTAAATAAACCTAACACTAAGCCCCTGAAGATCTTCCTACCTTGTCTTCACCATCCAGGTATCACCGATCCGTCCTGGCATCCGGTGCTGAAGAGGTCCAGAAGAGGCTCCAAAGTCTTCCTCCTATCCGGCAAGAAGAGGACATCCGGACCGGCAAACATCTTCTCCAAGCGGCATCTTCGATCTTCTTCCATCCGGTGCGGAGCGGGTCCATCTTGAAGCAGCCGACGCGGATCCATCCTCTTCTTCCGGCGTCTCCCGACGAATGACGGTTCCTTTAAGGGACGTCATCCAAGATGGCGTCCCTCGAATTCCGATTGGCTGATAGGATTCTATCAGCCAATCGGAATTAAGGTAGGAAAATTCTGATTGGCTGATGGAATCAGCCAATCAGAATCAAGTTCAATCCTATTGGCTGATCCAATCAGCCAATCAGATTGAGCTTGCATTCTATTGGCTGTTCCGATCAGCCAATAGAATGCGAGCTCAATCTGATTGGCTGATTGGATCAGCCAATAGGGTTGAACTTGATTCTGATTGGCTGATTCCATCAGCCAATCAGAATTTTCCTACCTTAATTCCGATTGGCTGATAGAATCCTATCAGCCAATCGGAATTCGAGGGACGCCATCTTGGATGACGTCCCTTAAAGGAACCGTCATTCGTCGGGAGACGCCGGAAGAAGAGGATGGATCCGCGTCGGCTGCTTCAAGATGGACCCGCTCCGCACCGGATGGAAGAAGATCGAAGATGCCGCTTGGAGAAGATGTTTGCCGGTCCGGATGTCCACTTCTTGCCGGATAGGAGGAAGACTTTGGAGCCTCTTCTGGACCTCTTCAGCACCGTATGCCAGGACGGATCGGTGATACCTGGATGGTGAAGACAAGGTAGGAAGATCTTCAGGGGCTTAGTGTTAGGTTTATTTAAGGGGGGTTTGGGTTAGATTAGGGGTATGTGGGTGGTGGGTTGTAATGTTGGGGGGGGGTTATTGTATGGTTTTTTTTACAGGCAAAAGAGTTGATTTTCTTGGGGCATGCCCCGCAAAGGGCCCTGTTAAGGGCTGGTAAGGTAAAAGAGCTTTTAACTCTATTAATTTAGAATAGGGTAGGGCATTTTTTTATTTTGGGGGTCTTTGTTATTTTATTAGGGGGCTTAGAGTAGGTGTAATTAGTTTAAAATTGTTGTAATATTTTTCTTATGTTTGTAAATATTTTTTTATTTTTTGTAACTTAGTTCTTTTTTATTTTTTGTACTTTAGTTAGTTTATGTAATTGTAGTTATTTGTAGCAATTGTATTTAATTTATTTATTGATAGTGTAGTGTTAGGTTAATTGTAGGTAATTGTAGGTATTTTATTTAATTAATTTATTGATAGGGTAGTGTTAGGTTTAATTATAACTTAGGTTAGGATTTATTTTACAGGTAATTTTGTTATTATTTTAACTAGGTAACTATTAAATAGTTCTTAACTATTTAATAGCTATTGTACCTGGTTAAAATAATTACCAAGTTGCCTGTAAAATAAATATTAATCCTAAAATAGCTACAATATAATTATAATTTATATTGTAGCTATATTAGGATGTATTTTACAGGTAAGTATTTAGCTTTAAATAGGAATAATTTATTTAATAAGAGTTAATTAATTTCGTTAGATTTAAATTATATTTAAGTTAGGGGGGTGTTAGTGTTAGGGTTAGACTTAGCTTTAGGGGTTAATCCATTTATTATAGTAGCGATGAGCTCCGGTCGTCAGATTAGGGGTTAATAATTGAAGTTAGGTGTCGGCGATGTTAGGGAGGGCAGATTAGGGGTTAATAGTATTTATGATAGGGTTAGTGAGGCGGATTAGGGGTTAATAACTTTATTATAGTAGCGCTCAGGTCCGCTCGGCAGATTAGGGGTTAATAAGTGTAGGCAGGTGTCGGCGACGTTGAGGGGGGCAGATTAGGGGTTAATAAATATAATATAGGGGTCGGCGGTGTTAGGGGCAGCAGATTAGGGGTACATAAGGATAACGTAGGTGGCGGCGCTTTGCGGTCGGAAGATTAGGGGTTAATTATTGTAAGTAGCTGGCGGCGACGTTGTGGGGGGCAGGTTAGGGGTTAATAAATATAATACAGGGGTCGGTGGGGTTAGGGGCAGCAGATTAGGGGTACATAAGTATAACGTAGGTGGCGGTCGGCAGATTAGGGGTTAAAAAAATTTAATCGAGTGGCGGCGATGTGGGGGGACCTCGGTTTAGGGGTACATAGGTAGTTTATAGGTGTTAGTGTACTTTAGGGTACAGTAGTTAAGAGCTTTATGAACCGGCGTTAGCCCAGAAAGCTCTTAACTCCTGCTTTTTTCCTGCGGCTGGAGTTTTGTCGTTAGAGCTCTAACGCTTACTTCAGAAACGACTCTAAATACCGGAGTTAGAAAGATCCCATTGAAAAGATAGGATACGCAATTGACGTAAGGGGATCTGCGGTATGGAAAAGTCGCGGCTGAAAAGTGAGCGTTAGACCCTTTAATCACTGACTCCAAATACCGGCGGTAGCCTAAAACCAGCGTTAGGAGCCTCTAACGCTGGTTTTCACGGCTAACGCCAAACTCCAAATCTAGGCCAGAGTTGGGCGGTAGCCGTCAAAACCAGCGTTAGAGGCTCCTAACGCTGCTTTTTACCGCCCTCTGGTATTTGGAGCCAGTCATTAAAGGGTCTAACGCTCACTTTCCAGCCGCGACTTTTCCATACCGCAGATCCCCTTACGTCAATTGCGTATCCTATCTTTTCAATGGGATCTTTCTAACACTGGTATTTAGAGTCGTGGCTGAAGTGAGCGTTAGAAATCTAACGACAAGACTCCAGCCGCAGAAAAAACCCAGTAGTTAAGAGCTTTCTGGGCTAATGCCGGTTCATAAAGCTCTTAACTACTGTGCTCTAAAGTACACTAACACCCATAAACTACCTATGTACCCCTAAACCGAGGTCCCCCCACATCGTCGCCACTCTATTAAAAATTTTTAACCCCTAATCTGCCGACCGCACACCGCTGCCACCTACATTATCCCTATGAACCCCTAATCTGCTGCCCCTAACACCGCCGACCCCTATATTATATTTATTAACCCCTAATCTGCCCCCCTCAACGTCGCCTCCACCTGCCTACACTTATTAACCCCTAATCTGCCGTCTGCATGCCGCCGCCAGCTACATTATAGCTATGTACCCCTAATCTGCTGCCCCTAACACCGCCGACCCCTATATTATATTTATTAACCCCTAATCTGCCCCCCTCAACGTCGCCTCCACCTGCCTACATTTATTAACCCCTAATCTGCCGAGCGGACCGCACCGCTACTATAATAAAGTTATTAACCCCTAATCCGCCTCACTCCCGCCTCAATAACCCTATAATAAATAGTATTAACCCCTAATCTGCCCTCCCTAACATCACCGACACCTAACTTCAAGTATTAACCCCTAATCTGCCGATCGGAGCTCACCGCTACTCTAATAAATTTTTTAACCCCTAAAGCTAATTCTAACCCTAACCCTAACACCCCCCTAAGTTAAATATAATTTTATTCTAACTAAATAAATTAACTCTTATTAAATAAATTATTCCTATTTAAATCTAAATACTTACCTGTAAAATAAACCCTAATATAGCTACAATATAAATTATAATTATATTATAGCTATTTTTGGATTAATATTTATTTTACAGGCAACTTTGTATTTATTTTAACCAGGTACAATAGCTATTAAATAGTTAAGAACTATTTAATAGTTACCTAGTTAAAATAATTACAAAATTACCTGTAAAATAAATCCTAACCTAAGTTACAATTAAACCTAACACTACACTATCAATAAATTAATTAAATACAATACCTACAATTATCTACAATTAAACCTAACACTATACTATCAATAAATTATTTAAATACAATACCTACAAATAACTACAATTAAATAAACTAACTAAAGTACAAAAAATAAAAAAGAACTAAGTTACAAAAAAAAAAAAATATTTACAACATTAGAAAAATATTACAACAATTTTAAACTAATTACACCTACTCTAAGCCCCCTAATAAAATAACAAAGCCCCCCAAAATAAAAAAATGCCCTACCCTATTCTAAATTAAAAAAGTTCAAAGCTCTTTTACCTTACCAGCCCTGAACAGGGCCCTTTGCGGGGCATGCCCCAAAGAATTCAGCTCTTTTGCCTGTAAAAAAAACATACAATACCCCCCCCAACATTACAACTAACCACCCACATACCCCTAATCTAACCCAAACCCCCCTTAAATAAACCTAACACTAAGCCCCTGAAGATCTTCCTACCTTATCTTCACCATGCCAGGTTCACCGATCGGTCCTCGGAAGTCTTGATCCAAGCCTCGGAAGTGTTGATCCAAGCCGAAGCGGGGGGCTGAAGAGTGACGTCCATCCTCGGGCTGAAGTCTGGATCCAAGCGGCGGCTGAAGAAATCCATCATCGGGCTGAAGTCGGAAGTCCATCATCGGGATGAAGTCTTCTATCAAGCCGCATTTTCAATCTTCTTTCTTCCGGAGCGGAGCGGAGCCATCTTCTTTCCAACCGACGCGGATCCAACCTCTTCAAGCGACGCCTACTCGCCGAATGACGGTTCCTTTAAATGACGTCATCCAAGATGGCGTCCCTCGAATTCCGATTTGCTGATAGGATTCTATCAGCCAATCGGAATTAAGGTAGGAATATTCTGATTGGCTGATGGAATCAGCCAATCAGAATCAAGTTCAATCCGATTGGCTGATCCAATCAGCCAATCAGATTGAGCTCGCATTCTATTGGCTGTTCCGATCAGCCAATAGAATGCGAGCTCAATCTGATTGGCTGATTGGATCAGCCAATCGGATTGAACTTGATTCTGATTGGCTGATTCCATCAGCCAATCAGAATATTCCTACCTTAATTCCGATTGGCTGATAGAATCCTATCAGCCAATCGGAATTCGAGGGACGCCATCTTGGATGACGTCATTTAAAGGAACCGTCATTCGGCTAGTAGGCGTCGCTTGAAGAGGTTGGATCCGCGTCGGTTTCTAAGAAGATGGCTCCGCTCCGCTCCAGAAGAAAGAAGATTGAAGATGCGGCTTGATAGAAGACTTCATCCCGATGATGGACTTCCGACTTCAGCCCGATGATGGATTTCTTCAGCCGCCGCTTGGATCCAGACTTCAGCCCGAGGATGGACGTCACTCTTCAGCCCCCCGCTTGGGCTTGGATCAACCCTTCCGAGGCTTGGATCAAGACTTCCGAGGACCGATCAGTGAACCTGGCATGGTGAAGGTAAGGTAGGAAGATCTTCAGGGGCTTAGTGTTAGGTTTATTTAAGGGGGGTTTGGGTTAGAATAGGGGTATGTGGGTGGTGGGTTGTAATGTTGGGGGGGTATTGTATGTTTTTTTTACAGGCAAAAGAGCTGAATACTTTGGGGCATGCCCCGCAAAGGGCCCTGTTCAGGGCTGGTAAGGTAAAAGAGCTTTGAACTTTTTTAATTTAGAATAGGGTAGGGCATTTTTTTATTTTGGGGGGCTTTGTTATTTTATTAGGGGGCTTAGAGTAGGTGTAATTAGTTTAAAATTGTTGTAATATTTTTCTAATGTTTGTAAATATTTTTTTTTTTGTAACTTAGTTCTTTTTTATTTTTTGTACTTTAGTTAGTTTATTTAATTGTAGTTATTTGTAGGTATTGTATTTAAATAATTTATTGATAGTGTAGTGTTAGGTTTAATTGTAGATAATTGTAGGTATTGTATTTAATTAATTTATTGATAGTATAGTGTTAGGTTTAATTGTAACTTAGGTTAGGATTTATTTTACAGGTAATTTTGTAATTATTTTAACTAGGTAACTATTAAATAGTTCTTAACTATTTAATAGCTATTGTACCTAGTTAAAATAAATTGAAATTTGCCTGTAAAATAAATATTAATCCTAAAATAGCTACAATATAATTATAATTTATATTGTAGCTATATAAGGGTTTATTTTACAGGTAAGTATTTAGCTTTAAATAGGAATAAGTTATTTAATAATAGTTAATTTATTTTGTTAGATAAAAATTATATTTAAGTTAGGGGGGTGTTACGGTTAGGGTTAGAATTAGCTTTAGGGGTTAATACATTTATTTGAATAGCGGTGAGCTCCAGTCGGCAGATTAGGGGTTAATGTTTGAAGTTAGGTGTCGGCGATGTTAGGGAGGGCAGATTAGGGGTTAATACTATTTATTATAGGGTTATTGAGGCGGGAGTGAGCCGGATTAGGGGTTAATAACTTTATTATAATAGCGGCACGGTCCGGTCAGCAGATTAGGGGTTAATAAGTGTAGGCAGGTGGAGGCGACGTTGTGGGGGGCAGATTAGGGTTTAATTAATATAATATAGGGGTCGGCGGTGTTAGGGGCAGCAGATTAGGGGTACATAGGGATAATGTAAGTAGCGGTGGTTTACGGAGCAGCAGATTAGGGGTTATAAAAAATATGCAGGTGTCAGCGATAGCGGGGGTGGCAGAATAGGGGTTAATAAGTATAAGGTTAGGGGTGTTTAGACTCGGGGTACATGTTTGAGTGTTAGGTGCAGACGTAGGAAGTGTTTCCCCATAGAAAACAATGGGGCTGCGTTAGGAGCTGAACGCAGCTTTTTTGCAGGTGTTAGGTTTTTTTTCAGCTCAAACAGCCCCATTGTTTTCTATGGAGATATCGTGCACGAGCACGTTTTTGAAGCTGGCCGCGTCCGTAAGCACCGCTGGTATCTAGAGTTGCAGTGGCGTTAAATTATGCTCTACGCTCCCTTTTTGGAGCCTAACGCACTGAAAACCCAGCCATTCTGTGAACTCTAAATACCAGCGGTATTTAAAAGGTGCGGGGGAAAAAAAGCACGCGTAGCTAACGCACCCCTTTGGCCGCAGAACTCTAAATCTAGCCGTAAAATTTTATGTGATCCTTGATTATATATTCTTCCTTTATATTAGGTACCCAAATGCTTTTTTTTGGTACTATACTTACATGCTCTACATGTATAGTGTAATGCTCGTAGGTTTTGCAACTATTAGACCAAACATGGCCAGTAGTCTTCTTATCCCAGCATCAAGCTGGAATGATAGGAAATATCCCAGAGCAGAGAAAGTTTGCAAAATGAGGTAAGCAGTACTCACACTATGCAGGGTAGTCTTTGGCGGCAGCAGGTAGGAATCAGCGGTTAGGCAGTTCAAGGGTAAACCACTAGAAGGACTTCAAACAGACTGGATAGTCTCTGATGGCAATAGGTAGGGAATCCAGCAGTAAGGCAGTTCAAGGGTAAATCAATAGAATGGTCAGGCAATATTTTAGGGTTAAGGCAAGCAGAGTAGTCAGGCAGAGTTCATCAACGGGAAAGCAATCCAGCAATTCAGGGGTTAAGGCAAGTAGTGTAGTCAAACAGGCAGAGTTCATCAACAGTCAAGCAGTCCATCAATTCAGGGGTTAAGGCAAGCAGCGTAGTCAAACAGGCAGAGTTCATCAACAGTTAAGCAGTCCAGCAATACAGGGGTTAAGGCAAGCAGTGTAGTCAAACAGGCAGAGTTCATCAACAGTTAAGCAGTCCAGCATACAGATACACAGCACCCAGGAGCACAAGAAGTAACACCTATACTTAGGCATAGGTGAAAGAGACTAAGGCCTTTACATAGGGAAGACAGGGCGGGCGATGATGATGTCATCACCGTGCTGCAGTTACACTGCCATATCCCTAGCAACAGGAGGAGTGCCTGTGTCCGTGACAATGGCTACAACAGAGCAGAGGAGCAGCGTGACATATAGCATGGATAAAAGCCTGATATTTTCTTTCCTGAAAAATCAGTGTCTACTAGTTTCTTTGTTCCTTTCGTTTTGTTTTGTTTAATATCACTTGGGGCTATCATTGATTTTAAATTTGTTGCTCTCTTAAATACACATTTTGGTTTTGGTGTTAACTTGTCCCCTATTATGGGATCTGCTTTAAGCAGATGCCAGTGTTAATTAATTATTTTCCTTATTATCCCATGATCTACATTATTGTTAGTGATAAAAGGTACTTTAAAGGAATTAATGGTTTCTCCTTCACGATCTGATTTATTCTTATATTTCAAAAGATTTTTTCTTTCAGTATTCTTTGCTTTTTTTACTGCATTATTGATCTGTTCATCTTTATACCCTCTTATATTAAATTTTCCTATTAGGGATATGGCTGGATTTTCAAAGTCCACTGTATGTGAATTTTTTTTCCGAATTCTAAAACATTGTCCCATAGGTATATTTTCCTTCCATCGACTAAGATGGCAGCTTTCTGCTTGCACATAGTTATTCGAATCGACTGTTTCGAAATGTATTCTTGTCTCTATTTTTTCTTTTATCACCATAATCTCTAAATCTCAGAATGTTATGCAGTTCTTACTGAAATTTTGGGTACATACTAACCCTTTTGTTTTATTATTCATATCATCAAATAATTTTAACAGTCTTGCTTCTGGACCACGCCAGATAATCAGATGGTCATCTATGTATCTTTTATAGAGTACGAGGTTTGCACCATAGCTGCTATTATTAAAGAAATCTTCCCACTCTCCCATAAAGAGGTTGGCATAGCTAGGGGCAAACCTCGTACCCATCGCTGTACCCTCTATTTGCAAGTAATACTTCCCATCAAATGCGAAATAATTGTTTGTCAATATAAAACCTATACTTTTCAGAATTAATTCTCTCTGTTCCTTCTTCATTTCTTCATCCCTTTTAAGATAGTTCTCAACCGACTCTATAGCTTTTTTGTGGTTTATTATTGTACTAGTCCTAAAGCCCCTGTACACGGGCCATTTTTTGCAGTACAGCGGTCCCATCCCTTGCTCTCTCTCTATCTCCCCTCTCTTTTGCTCTCTCTTTCTCCCCTCTCTTTTGCTCTCTATCTCCCCTCTCTTTTACTCTTTCTCTCTCCCCTCTCTTTTACTCTCTTTCTCCCCCCTCTCTTTTGCTCTCTCTCCCCCCTCTCTTTTGCTCTCTCCCCCTCTCTTTTGCTCTCTCTCTCCCCCCTCTCTTGCTCTCTCCCCCTCTCTTTTGCTCTCTCTCTCCCCCCTCTCTTGCTCTCTCCCCCTCTCTTTTGCTCTCTCCCCCCTCTCTTTTGCTCTCTCCCCCCTCTCTTTTGCTCTCTCTCTCTCCCCCCTCTCTTTTGCTCTCTCTCTCCCCCCCTCTTTTGCTGTCTCTCTCCCTCTCTTTTGCTCTCTCTCCCCCTCTTTTGCTGTCTCTCTCCCCCTCTTTTGCTGTCTCTCTCCCTCTCTTTTGCTGTCTCTCTTCCCCCCTCTCGTTTGATCTCTCTCTCTCCTCTCTTTTGTTTTCTCTCTCCCTCTCTTTTGCTCTCTCTCCCCATCTCTTTTGCGCTCTCTCCCCCTCTCTTTTGTGCTCTTTCTCCCCCTCTCTTTTGCACTCTCTCCCCCTCTCTTTTGCTCGCTCTCTCCCGCTTTCTTTTGCTCACTCTCTCCCCCTCTCTTTTGTGCTCTCTCCCCCTCTCTTTTGTGCTCTCTCCCCCCTCTCTTTTGTGCTCTCTCCCCTCTTTTTTGTGCTCTCTCCCCCTCTCTTTTGTGCTCTCTCTCCTTTCTCTTTTTTACTCTCTCCCCCTCTCTTTTGTGCTCTCTCCCCCTCTCTTTCGTGCTCTCTCCCCCTCTCTTTTGTGCTCTCTCCCCCTCTTTTTTGTGCTCTCTCCCCCTCTCTTTTGTGCTCTCTCTCCTTTCTCTTTTTTGCTCTCTCCCCCTCTCTTTTGTGCTCTTTCCCCCCTCTCTTTTGTGCTCTTTCCCCCATCTCTTTTGTGCTCTCTCCCCCTCTCTTTTGTGCTCTCTCCCCCTCTCTTTTGCGCTCTTTCCCCCCCTCTCTTTTGTGCTCTCTCCCCCTCTCTTCTGTGCTCTCTCCCCCTCTCTTTTGCGCTCTCTCCCCCTCTCTTTTGCGCTCTCTCCCCCTCTCTTTTGCACTTTCTCCCCCTCTCTTTTGTGCTCTCTCCCCACTCTCTTTTGTGCTCACTCCCCCCTCTCTTTTGTGCTCTCTCCCCCCTCTCTTTTGTGCTCTCTCCCCCTCTCTTTTGTGCTCTCTCCCCCTCTCTTTTGTGCTCTCTCCCCCTCTCTTTTGTGCTCTCTCCCCCTCTCTTTTGTGCTCTCTCCCCTCTCTTTGTGTTCGGCTGACTCTAGACAACGATGATTCTCACAGGAAGATGTTACTCCCTATTCTCCCTGCAACACTCCAGGTTGTATCTGCCAAAGGTAACTTGTAAGCAACCTCCTCTTAATGAAGGTACTTCTCCAAAAGTCAAAGAAGGCAGCGGTAGTATTTTTAAAATATTTTAATTTAAACATATTAAAAACAATAACAGTGATGCGTTTCTCGGCATGCAACGCCGTTTCCTCAAACTGTATTAACAAAAACTACTGCTGTCTATTTGAACCCACAGTGACCAATAAATGATGCTTTATTGTCAAACCCACGCCTTCTTGTGTGAGATCACACAGGTGCATAGCGTTCAGATGTTTCTTTCTAATGACTAGATCTCTCTCCTGTTGCACGTACTAGTGCTTGAAAAAGAAAACATTTGTATTATACCAATATAACGTGTTTAGTATGTAAGCATTATATTCATTTAAAAACTACACCTATATACATAATATATGATCAGTGCTTGACATTTTAACGATCTCAGCATAGCGTATTTAAACATTACAATCACGTCCCCCTAGAACTATGTGCAAGATGCATCATTATATTAATAAAACCACATTTTAAATGCTTATATGTCTCTCAAAGATTGCATCCACCATATTAAATAGCCCTCTTAGTTAAATTTATTTATTACAAAATTGATATGATACTTCATCAATTGTATGAAAGCAATGAGTGGATATAATGTCACTTGTATATATATATATATATATATATATATATATATACGTATATAAATGTCTCTACTATAGTGACATATAATATTTTTTTCATTTCTATCGAGGTCTAGTTTATTACATAAGGTCCTGCAAAAGATTAAATATATATTTCTGTTTAGTAATACTTTCAAGCCTTTTATGTTTATAATAGTTGTTCGCTTGGACCCCATACAATTAAAACTAACCATTCTATTCAGAAATCCTAACTTACAACCATATGAACCATTGAAAATTCCCCATACATATATTACCCTATCAGAGTGCTAAAATTAGTGACGTTTAGTATCCTCAAAAATTCCTCCATATTTAATATGAAGGTATTAAAGATCTTTCTAGATATATGTTGATATATATATATATCTATATATATATATCTACGATCAAACATATGTGTGCAATGATATGTGTGATTTGTTTTTTTAAAAACAATTATCACAAAAAATCCTATTCAAATCTTAAACTGAAAATACTCTTATAGAGGGCACTTAATTTGAATATATTCATAATAAATGTGAAGTGAATCCCCTTCTTAAAGTGAAAATAATTCATTAATAATAATAAGTGTAATATATAATCCAAATTTAGAGTCCATTTTTATAAAAACTGCAAGGTCTATGTTTAAGTTAAGGCCTTGTGGATAAAGAGAATTTAGTTTGTTAATCCAGAAGGTTTCCCTCTAGCATAACCTTATGAATTTGTTATATCTATGGGATTATGGAATCGTTTCTATTGGAGTAATGCAAGAACAATTATGGTCTCCCCCATGGTTCATATAACAATGTCTAGAGACACTATGAGGTTGGTATTTATTTTTAATATTTCTAAAGTGTTCTGACCATCTGTGACCCAACCGTCTTATAGTGCGGCCCACATAGTTTATCCCACATTTACAGGTTAATAGGTATATGACATAGGTTGAGGCACATGATAGGGAGCCGGTGATCATACAGGGAGTGCAGAATTATTAGGCAAATGAGTATTTTGACCACATCATCCTCTTTATGCATGTTGTCTTACTCCAAGCTGTATAGGCTCGAAAGCCTACTACCAATTAAGCATATTAGGTGATGTGCATCTCTGTAATGAGAAGGGGTGTGGTATAATGACATCAACACCCTATATCAGGTGTGCATAATTATTAGGCAACTTCCTTTCCTTTGGCAAAATGGGTCAAAAGAAGGACTTGACAGGCTCAGAAAAGTCAAAAATAGTGAGATATCTTGCAGAGGGATGCAGCACTCTTAAAATTGCAAAGCTTCTGAAGCGTGAGCATCGAACAATCAAGCGTTTCATTCAAAATAGTCAACAGGGTCGCAAGAAGCGTGTGGAAAAACCAAGGCGCAAAATAACTGCCCATGAACTGAGAAAAGTCAAGCGTGCAGCTGCCAAGATGCCACTTGCCACCAGTTTGGCTATATTTCAGAGCTGCAACATCACTGGAGTGCCCAAAAGCACAAGGTGTGCAATACTCAGAGACATGGCCAAGGTAAGAAAGGCTGAAAGACGACCACCACTGAACAAGACACACAAGCTGAAACGTCAAGACTGGGCCAAGAAATATCTCAAGACTGATTTTTCTAAGGTTTTATGGACTGATGAAATGAGAGTGAGTCTTGATGGGCCAGATGGATGGGCCCATGGCTGGATTGGTAAAGGGCAGAGAGCTCCAGTCCGACTCAGACGCCAGCAAGGTGGAGGTGGAGTACTGGTTTGGGCTGGTATCATCAAAGATGAGCTTGTGGGGCCTTTTCGGGTTGAGGATGGAGTCAAGCTCAACTCCCAGTCCTACTGCCAGTTTCTGGAAGACACCTTCTTCAAGCAGTGGTACAGGAAGAAGTCTGCATCCTTCAAGAAAAACATGATTTTCATGCAGGACAATGCTCCATAACACGCGTCCAAGTACTCCACAGCGTGGCTGGCAAGAAAGGGTATAAAAGAAGAAAATCTAATGACATGGCCTCCTTGTTCACCTGATCTGAACCCCATTGAGAACCTGTGGTCCATCATCAAATGTGAGATTTACAAGGAGGGAAAACAGTACACCTCTCTGAACAGTGTCTGGGAGGCTGTGGTTGCTGCTGCACGCAATATTGATGGTGAACAGATCAAAACACTGACAGAATCCATGGATGGCAGGCTTTTGAGTGTCCTTGCAAAGAAAGGTGGCTATATTGGTCACTGATTTGTTTTTGTTTTGTTTTTGAATGTCAGAAATGTATATTTGTGAATGTTGAGATGTTATATTGGTTTCACTGGTAAAAATAAATAATTGAAATGGGTATATATTTGTGTTTTGTTAAGTTGCCTAATAATTATGCAGAGTAATAGTCACCTGCACACACAGATATCCCCCTAAAATAGCTATAGCTAAAAACAAACTAAAAACTACTTCCAAAACTATTCAGCTTTGATATTAATTAGTTTTTTGGGTTCATTGAGAACATGGTTGTTGTTCAATAATAAAATTAATCCTCAAAAATACAACTTGCCTAATAATTCTGCACTCCCTGTATATGTATTTTTGGATGTATTAGATTCAAACGTAGTTCTACCATGTGTGATGTACTTGCACATTTTACAATTCTTTTTCCCACATTTGTAAGACCCCCTTTTTTTTAAAAGAACTGTGTGTTTCAATTGTTCTGCTCTTAATATCTTATCAAATGGTTTGATTGCATGTTTTACTATCTAACTTGGTGCTAGATGGTATTTGAGGGTAGGTGCTCTTTTAAAAACCACCATAAGTTGTTCACATATAGTTTCCTTCAAAACATGATCCTTTTTAAGGATATCCCAGTATTTACCTAAAACCATTTTAATTTCCTTATGATGGCTATTAAACTGTGTTATAAACATTGTACTACAATTCTTTGTTTCTTCATTTGCTTTTTGATACTGATTTTAGAATTCTCTCATCAGACCTTGCTTTCAGATAACTATTCTCAACAAGGCTAGGTGGATAACCTTTTTCAATAGAACGTTCTTTTAAAGACAGACTTTGTTCATCAAATACTTGTATATTACTACAGTTCCTTCTGATACGTTTGAACTGGCCATATGGCACATTAGTTTTCCAAGGTACATAATGATTACTGTCAAAGCTAAGGAAGCTATTACAGTCCACAGTTTTGAAATGTGTAGGGGGTCCAAGCGAACAACTATTATAAACATAAAAGGCTTGAAAGTATTACTAGAGAGAAATATATATTTAATCTTTTGCAGGACCTTATGTAATAAACTAGACCTCGATAGAAATGAGATAAATATTATATGTCACTATAGTGGAGACATTTATATACGTATATATATACGAGTGACATTATATCCACTCATTACTTTCATATAATAGATGAAGTATCATATCACTTTTATAATAAATACATTTAACTAAGAGGGATATTTAATATGGTGGATGCAATCTTTGAGATACATATATACATTTAAAATGTGGTTTAATTAATATAATGATGCATCTAGCACATAGTTCTAGGGGGAAGTGATTGTAATGTTTAAATACGCTATGCTGAGCTCGTTACAATGGGAAACACTGATCATATACTATGTATATAGGTGTAGTTTTTAAATGAATACAATGCTTACATACTAAACACGTTATATTGGTATAATACAAATGTTTTCTTTTTAAAACACTAGTACGTGCAACAGGAGAGAGATCTAGTCATTAGAAAGTAACATCTGAACGCTATGCACCTGTGTGATCTCACACAAGAAGGCGTGGGTTTGACAATAAAGCATCATTTATTGGTCACTGTGGGTTCAAATAGACAGCAGTAGTTTTTGTTAATACAGTTTGAGGAAACGGCGTTGCATGCTGAGAAACGCATCACTGTTATTGTTTTTAATATGTTTTAAATTAAAACATTTTAAACATACTACCGCTGCCTTCTTTGACTTTTGGAGAAGTCGCTGTTCCATGCACCTGTACCTTCATTAAGAGGAGGTTGCTTACAAGTTACCTTTGGCAGATACAACACAGAGTGTTGCAGGGAGAATACGGAGTAACATCTTCCTGTGAGAATCATTGTTGTCTAGAGTCAGCCGAGCGGCACAGAAGTCTCGGTTTGCCCCATTTGCACTACAGTGTGCTTTGCTAAATGTGAGTACATTTACATATATTTTGCTGATCGGATTTGTCTGGTGATACTGCACTTAGAGGCACCTCTGTATCTTTTCCTACCTCCAGGAATTCCTATGATTCTGTCTCACTAGTGGTTGTTTCATAAAAAAGCGTTTAATAGTGAGATTTCTTACAAATTTCTTTACGTGGATATTAGTATAACATTTATTCATTCTTGTCATTGGGGCGAAAGACAAGCCTAGAGATAGTATTCTTTCTTCCTCATCTTTTAGTTTAACTTGACTAAGATTGAAAATACCTTGTTTATGATTTTTTTTATCTCCACCTTTTTGCATTACTTTCTGAGTCACTTCCCCCTCTTTCCTCTAGTGCTCTTTTTCTTGTTTGCATTGGTTTCTTTTCCTCTTCTCATCTTAGCATGTCCCTGGATGTGCCCTCCCTGAGAGGGCTGTTCTCTAAAAAAAACTTTTCAGTGTGTGTTAAATTCTCATTACTTTCATAGTCACTAAGTGGTTCATACCTCTTTCTCACTGGGGCATTTCTGTTTTCCATATCTACTCTTTGACTATTCCATCTATTATTTTGCCTATTTTCCGGGTAGGGTCTCCTTACAGAATCCTGTCTTCAATTATGTCTCCAATTTTGTCTATGATTCCAATATGGCCTATAATATCTCTCACCCTTATTACTCCTAACCTGTAGTTCGGTATTGCTCAAATGTTGGTTTTCATAATCATTATACGAATTTGGAGCAATTTTGAAGGCCGATAATCTCCGGGATAGACTTGATGTCAGCAAATCTGTCCCAATATGTTGATAAATTCCTCCAAAAGCATGTTAGAAATGTAAAGTCCTATTTAAGAGATTCAACTCAGGTACTAAACCTATTAGACAAATTAAAATGGGATAGTGATATGATACTAGTAACCTGTGACGTTATGTCACTTTATACAATAATAAACCACAAAAAAGGTATAGAGTCGGTTGAGAACTATCTTAAAAGGGATGAAGAAATGAAGAAGGAACAGAGAGAGTTCATACTGAAAAGTATAGGTTTTATATTGACAAAAATTATTTCGCATTTGATGGGAAGTATTACTTGCAAATAGTGATGTCCCGAACTGTTCGCCCGCGAACGGTTCACAGCGAACATAGCTTGTTCGCGTTCGCGTTTGTGGGCGAACATATGGCGATGTTTGATCCGCCCCTATGTGTCATCATTGAGGAAACTTTGACCCTGTATGTCACAGCCGTCTGACACATTAGAGCCAATCAACATCAGACACTCCCTCACAGACCCTCCCAGCTACTCGGAATCCGCTATTTTAGACTCATAACGACCTTGCTTTCTTAATGAGAGGACGTGTTGTGTTTTTTCTCCTGACATTAATAGGAAAAACATAGCTAGGCTAGTGTATTTAGTGTCCACTACAGTCCAGAAGGACTCCACTCATCTCTGCTGCAGGCACAGCACCCCAAAAAGCCCTTTTTAGGGCTATATTTTGTGCCTTTTTTTTTCATATTTTTTTTATTAGCATTTGCCTGGCTTTCAGCCTGTGTGTTTAAGGCTCACAGCATATGCTGTGATTACTGCCACCAATGATATCTCCTTAACAACATTAGTTTAAATTTAACCAACCAAAAATTTTAATTATTTTGCTAGTGTAATTTTTTTTCATTTTCTATCAGGCCTGTGTCACACAGCATATACTCTGGTTCATTGCTCTGTGCCAGCCACCAGTGTTAATATCCGTTTATAACATTATTTTAAATTTAAATTTTTTTATTTAAATCATTTTTCTAGTGTAATCTAATTACATTTACTATCAGGCCTGTGTCTGTCAGGCTCACTCAGCATTAATATACCTCATTTTTTTCAGTCTTTTGGTTAATTGGTCTGTGCCAGGCAGCCACCCACCACTCATATCTTCTTCACCTTAATTTAAATATATAAAAAAAAAGTTTAAATTTATTTGATAGTGTAATCTAATATAATTTTCTATCAGGCCTGTGTGTTTTGCTGACATACAGAGCCTACTGTGTTTACTTGCTGCCCTCCCTAGTCTATGAGCCATGACTCATATGTGTTTAACCTTTTTTAAAAAAATCATTTTTCTAGTGTAATCTAATAGTATAATAGTATAATAGTCAAATACACACAGGCGTGTGTGTATTTGACTTACAGAGCCTACTGTTTTTAATAGCTGCCCTTCCAAGGCTATCAGCCACGACTCATATGTATGTGCTTAACCTTTTTCTTTAAATTCCCCAAAAAAAGTCTTTAAATCATTATGCTAGTGTAATCTAATTTTATTTTCTATCAGGCCTGTGTCTAACTGTCTATCTGACTTACACAGCATACTGTTGTTAATTGCTGCCCTACGTAGCAGCCAGCCAGTGCGACCACTCATATGTGCATTGCACTTCTTAACATTATTTTAATATTAAAATCTAAAATTTTAAAATATTTTGCTAGTGTAATCTAACTTAATTTTCTATCAGGCCTGTGTTTTTGTCACTTACACAGCATACTGTGTTAAATTGCTGCCCTACCTACCATCCACGACTCATATCTGCCAGCCTGTGTGCCAGGCCCAACTAGCCAATTAGTGGCACCAATCATAATTCTTGTAACAGTATCAAAAAAATTAAAAATCATAATTTTTGTACTGCAAATATTCAGTCTACTAGTGCCATTGAATTGCAGTTTCCTCCTGCCTGGCAGCCTGTGTGCCAGGCACAAACTAGCCAATTAGTGCCACCAATCCTAGTTGTTGTAAAAGTATTGTTAATCTTTAAAATTCCAAATTGATCGCTTGTGATTCTTCAGTTTGCTCGTGCCATTGAATTGCACTTTCCACCTGCCTGCCAGCGTGTTTTCCAGGCCCAACTAGCCAATTAGTGGAACCAATCATAATTCTTGTAACAGTATATAAAAAAATAAAAATTATAATTTTTTGGACTGCAAATATTCAGTCTCCTAGTGCCATTGAATTGCATTTACCTCCTGCCTGCCAGCCTGTGTGCCAGGCCGTCTTGCCAACTATTTACACCAATCATAATTGTTGTCACAGTATTGTAACTAATTAAAATTAAAACATTTTTGATTGTTGATCTTAATCCTCAGTTTGCTCGTGCCATTGAACTGCACTTTCTACTGCCTTCCAAGCCTGTGTGCCAGGCCTACTTTCAAAATATTTACACCAATCATAATTGTTGTCACAGTATTCTTAATAATTAAAATATTTGGTAATAGTTGTTCTGAATCCTCAGTTTGCTCGTGCCATTGAATTGCACTTTCCTCCTGCCTTGCAGCCTGCTGTGTGCCAGGCCCACCTAGCCAATTATTCACAGCAATCATATTTCTTTTAACAGTATTGCAAAAATTGTCAATCATCACTGTTTTGACTGTCAGTATTCAGTCTCCTAGTGTCCTTGACTTGCATTTACCTCCTGCCTGCCAGCCTTTTGTGCCAGGCCGTCTTGCCAACTATTCACACCAATCATAATTGTTGTCACAGTATAGTTACTAATTAAAATTAAAAGTTTTTTTATTGTTGATCTTAATCCTCAGTTTGCTCGTGCCATTGAATTGCACTTTTCTCCTGCCTGCCAGCATGTGTGCCAGGCCTACTTTCAAAATATTTACACCAATCATATTTGTTGTCACAGTATTCTTAATAATTAAAAATTAAAATTTTTGGTAATAGTTGTTCTGAATCCTCAGTTTGCTCGTGCCATTGAATTGCACTTTCCTCCTGCCTTGCAGCCTGCTGTGTGCCAGGCCCACCTAGCCAATTATTCACAGCAATCATATTTCTTTTAACAGTATTGCAAAAATTGTCAATCATCACTGTTTTGACTGTCAGTATTCAGTCTCCTTGTGTCCTTGAATTTCATTTACCTCCTGCCTGCCAGCCTTTTGTGCCAGGCCGTCTTGCCAACTATTCACACCAATCATAATTGTTGTCACAGTATAGTTACTAATTAAATATAAAAAAAATTTGATTGTTGATCTTAATCCTCAGTTTGCTCGTGCCATTGAATTGCACTTTTCTACTGCCTTCCAAGCCTGTGTGCCAGGCCTACTTTCAAAATATTTACACCAATCATATTTGTTGTCACAGTATTCTTAATAATTAAAAATTAAAATTTTTGGTAATATTTGTTCTGAATCCTCAGTTTGCTCGTGCCATTGAATTGCACTTTTCTACTGCCTGCCAGCCTGTGTGCCAGGCCTACTTTCAAAATATTTACTCCAATCATATTTGTTGTCACAGTATTCTTAATAATTAAAAAATAAAATTTTTGGTAATAGTTGTTCTGAATCCTCAGTTTGCTTGTGCCATTGAATTGCACTTTCCTTCTGCCTTGCAGCCTGCTGTGTGCCAGGCCCACCTAGCCAATTATTCCCAGCAATCATATTTCTTTTAACAGTATTGCAAAAATTGTCAATCATCACTGTTTTGACTGTCAGTATTCAGTCTCCTAGTTCCTTGAATTGCATTTACCTCCTGCCTGCCAGCCTTTTGTGCCAGGCCGTCTTGCCAACTATTTACACCAATCATAATTGTTGTCACAGTATAGTTACTAATTAAAATTTTAAATTTTTTGATTGTTGATCTTAATCCTCAGTTTGCTCGTGCCATTGAATTGCACTTTTCTACTGCCTTTCAAGCCTGTGTGCCAGGCCTACTTTCAAAATATTTACACCAATCATATTTGTTGTCACAGTATTCTTAATAATTAAAAATTAAAATTTTTAGTAATAGTTGTTCTGAATCCTCAGTTTGCTCGTGCCATTGAATTGCACTTTCCTCCTGCCTTGCAGCCTGCTGTGTGCCAGGCCCACCTAGCCAATTATTCACAGCAATCATATTTCTTTTAACAGTATTGCAAAAATTGTCAATCATCACTGTTTTGACTGTCAGTATTCAGTCTCCTAGTGTCCTTGAATTTCATTTACCTCCTGCCTGCCAGCCTTTTGTGCCAGGCCGTCTTGCCAACTATTTACACCAATCATAATTGTTGTCACAGTATAGTTACTAATTAAAATTTTAAATTTTTTGATTGTTGATCTTAATCCTCAGTTTGCTCGTGCCATTGAATTGCACTTTTCTACTGCCTTCCAAGCCTGTGTGCCAGGCCTACTTTCAAAATATTTACACCAATCATATTTGTTGTCACAGTATTCTTAATAATTAAAAATTAAAATTTTTGGTAATATTTGTTCTGAATCCTCAGTTTGCTCGTGCCATTGAATTGCACTTTTCTACTGCCTGCCAGCCTGTGTGCCAGGCCTACTTTCAAAATATTTACTCCAATCATATTTGTTGTCACAGTATTCTTAATAATTAAAAATTAAAATGTTTGGTAATAGTTATTCTGAATCCTCAGTTTGCTTGTGCCATTGAATTGTACTTTCCTTCTGCCTTGCAGCCTGCTGTGTGCCAGGCCCACCTAGCCAATTATTCCCAGCAATCATATTTCTTTTAACAGTATTGCAAAAATTGTCAATCATCACTGTTTTGACTGTCAGTAATCAGTCTCCTAGTTCCTTGAATTGCATTTACCTCCTGCCTGCCAGCCTTTTGTGCCAGGCCGTCTTGCCAACTATTTACACCAATCATAATTGTTGTCACAGTATAGTTACTAATTAAAATTTTAAATTTTTTGATTGTTGATCTTAATCCTCAGTTTGCTCGTGCCATTGAATTGCACTTTTCTACTGCCTTCCAAGCCTGTGTGCCAGGCCTACTTTCAAAATATTTACACCAATCATATTTGTTGTCATAGTATTCTTAATAATTAAAAATTAAAATTTTTAGTAATAGTTGTTCTGAATCCTCAGTTTGCTCGTGCCATTGAATTGCACTTTCCTCCTGCCTTGCAGCCTGCTGTGTGCCAGGCCCACCTAGCCAATTATTCACAGCAATCATATTTCTTTTAACAGTATTGCAAAAATTGTCAATCATCACTGTTTTGACTGTCAGTATTCAGTCTCCTAGTGTCCTTGAATTGCATTTACCTCCTGTCTGCCAGCCTTTTGTGCCAGGCCATCTTGCCAACTATTCACACCAATCATAATTGTTGTCACAGTATAGTTACTAATTAAAATTAAACGTTTTTTGATTGTTGATCTTAATCCTCAGTTTGCTCGTGCCATTGAATTGCACTTTTCTCCTGCCTGCCAGCCTGTGTGCCAGGCCTACTTTCATAATATTTACACCAATCATATTTGTTGTCAAAGAATTCTTAATAATTAAAAATTAAAATTTTTGGTAATAGTTGTTCTGAATCCTCAGTTTGCTCGTGCCATTGAATTGCACTTTCCACCTGCCTTGCAGCCTGCTGTGTGCCAGGCCCACCTAGCCAATTATTCCCAGCAATCATATTTCTTTTAACAGTATTGCAAAAATTGTCAATCATCACTGTTTTGACTGTCAGTATTCAGTCTCCTAGTGTCCTTGAATTGCATTTACCTCCTGCCTGCCAGCCTTTTGTGCCAGGCCATCTTGCCAACTATTTACACCAATCATAATTGTTGTCACATTATAGTTACTAATTAAAATTTAAAAATTTTTGATTGTTGATCTTAATCCTCAGTTTGCTCGTGCCATTGAATTGCACTTTTCTCCTGCCTGCCAGCCTGTGTGACAGGCCCAACTATCCAATTAGTGCCAGCAATCATATTTCTTTTAACAGTATTGCAAAATTTGTCAATCATCACTGTTTTGACTGTCAATCTGCAGTCTACTAGTGCCCTTGAATTGCATTTTCCTCCTGCCTGCCTGCCTGTGTGCCAGTCCCAACTAGCAAATTAGTGCCACCAATCATATTTATTGTAACAGTATTGGAATTTTTGTTAATCATGACTGTTTTGACTGTGATTCTTCAGTCTCCTAGTGCCATTGAATTGCAGTTTCCTTTCTCCCAGCGTGTGTGCCAGACAGGCCCATTTGCCAACTAGTGCCAAACAATCATATTTGTTGTCACAGTACTTTTAATATTTTAAAAAATTAACAATTTATGATTTTTAAAACATCTGTCTTTTTTGTTTTTGTCAGTCTCACAGCGTATACTGTGCCCACTTTCACAGTGCCACCACTCAATTGGTGTAATAGTATTGTTAGTGTCCATTTAAAAAAAAATGACAGGCAGAGGCAGGCCACCCCGCAGGTTCCGTGGTCGTGGTCGTGGTGCTGTGAGTCCTTTAGACCCTACAAATATGCACATTGTTCAGACGCCGGGTGCCAGGGGGGACTCGAAAAGTTCTGAGGAGGACCTAGTTGAATGGCTAACACAGGACACCCAATCTTCTTCAGCTTCCGCTGCTAGTCCTCCTAACCTTGACGCACCATCTACGTCCAGCTGTGCTTTGGGCAGGTCTCAAGTGACCAGTGCCACTCCCCCGCCTGTCGCCACCACCAACACTAGCACCACAGCCGCTTCACTTGATCTGTCACAGGAGTTATTGACACATCATTTGGAAGAAATCAGTGATGCGCAACCATCATTGACAGAGGATGTAGATAATAGTGATCAGTCTCAGTCAGGCAGCATTACCGACATGGAGGTACAGTGTGATGATGATGATGATGTTGTACCTGCTGCTGCTTCCTTTCTTGATGTGTCAGATACAAGTGAAGCGGTTGATGATGATGTGTCGGTGGATGTCACGTGGGTGCCTGCTAGAAGAGAAGAAGAAGAGGGGGAAAGTTCAGATGGGGAGACAGAGAGGAGGAGGAGTAGACGATTTGGAAGCATGGGGAGGTCGTCTCAAGGAGCTAGTGGCACAGTCAGACAGCATGCATCGGCACCCAGGGTCAGCCAGACAGCACGCCGACGCCCATCAACGCATGCTGTTGCCACAACCAGAATGCCGTCATCGCAGAGCTCAGCAGTGTGGCATTTTTTTTGTGTGTCTGCCTCTGACAACAGCGATGCCATTTGCAACCTGTGCCAAAAGAAACTGAGTCGTGGGAAGTCCAACAGCCACCTAGGTACAACTGCTTTGCGAAGGCACATGGTCTCCCATCACAAAGGCCGATGGGAAGAACACATGAGTAGAAGCAGCACACAAAGTGAAAGCCGCCCTCCTCTTCCTGCTCCAGCATCTTCAGCCACCTCAACCAGTGCTGTCCTCCTTGCCCCCTCTCAACCATCCTCCACTGAGTCTCTCTTACGTAGCAGTTCCTGGTCATCTGCCCACAGTCAGGTGTCTGTCAAGGACATGTTTGAGCGTAAGAAGCCAATTTCTCAAAGTCACCCCCTTGCCCGGCGTCTGACAGCTGGCTTGTCTGAACTCTTAGCCCGCCAGCTTTTACCATACAAGCTGGTGGAGTCTGATGCTTTCAAAAAATGTGTATCTATTGGGACACCGCAGTGGAAGGTACCTGGCAGAAATTTCTTTTCACAAAAGGCAATCCCAAACCTGTACTCTGTTGTTCGAAAGGAAGTTATGGCATGTCTGGCACACAGCGTTGGGGCAAGGGTCCATATGACCACGGATAGCTGGTCTGCAAAGCATGGTCAAGGCAGGTATATCACCTACACTGCGCATTGGGTAAACCTGCTGACTTCTGACAAGCATGGAATGTGTGGCTCTGCAGAAGAGTTGGTGACACCACCACGACTTGCAGGCAGGCCTGCTGCTACCTCCTCTACTCCTCCTACTCCATCCTCTTCCATAACCTCTTCCTCGGCTGAGTCCTCTTCAACTTCTGCTTCTTGCTCCACATTTATGGCACCCCCCCAGCTCCCCAGGTACTATGCTACATCCCGGGTACGGCAGTGTCACGCCGTCTTGGGGTTGACTTGCCTGAAAGCGGAGAGTCACACCGCACCAGCACTCCTGACCGCCCTGAACGCACAGGTGGATCAGTGGCTGACTCCGCACCAACTGGAGATTGGCAAGGTTGTTTCTGACAATGGAAGTAATTTGGTGGCGGCATTGAAATTGGGCAAGTTGACACATGTGCCGTGCATGGCACATGTGTGTAATCTAATTGTACAACGATTTGTCCATAAGTACCCAGGCTTACAGGACATCCTGAAGCAGGCCAGGAAGGTGTGTGGCCATTTCAGGCATTCCTACACGGCCATGGCGCACTTGTCCGATATCCAGCGTCGAAATAACCTGCCAGTGAGGCGCTTGATTTGCGACAGCCCGACACGGTGGAATTTAACACTCCTAATGTTTGACCGCCTGCTCCAACAAGAAAAAGCTGTTAATGAGTATTTGTATGACTGGGGTGCTAGGACAGCCTCTGGGGAGCTGGGGATATTTTTGCCAAATTACTGGACGCTCATGCGCAATGCCTGTAGGCTCATGCGTCCTTTTGAGGAGGTGACAAACCTTGTCAGTCGCACCGAAGGCACCATCAGCGACATCATACCATTTGTTTTCTTCCTGGAGCGTGCCCTGCGAAGAGTGCTGGATCAGGCAGTAGATGAGCGTGAAGATGAAGAGTTGTGGTGTCCATCACCCCCACAAACAGCCTTATCAGCATCGCTTGCTGGACCTGCGGCAACGCAGGAAGAGGAATGTGAGGAAGAGGAGTCAGAGGAGGAATGTGGCTTTGAGGAGGAGGAGGAGGAAGACCGAGCACAACAGGCATCCCAGGGTGCTCGTTGTTGTCACCTCTCTGGTACCCGTGGTGTTGTACGTGGCTGGGGGGAAGAAGATACCCTCAGTGAGATCAGTGAGGAGGAGGAACGGGACATGATTAGCTCGGCATCCAACCTTGTTGAAATGGGTTCTTTCATGCTGTTGTGCCTGTTGAGGGACCCTTGTATAAAAAAGCTGAAGGAGAACGACCTGTACTGGGTGTCCACGCTCCTCGACCCCCGGTATAAGCATAAAGTGCCTGAAATGTTACCAAATTCCCGCAAGTCGGAAAGGATGGAGCATTTTAAGAATAAATTAAAAACTATGCTTTACACAGCGTATAAGGGTGATGTCACAGCACCACGGGAATGTAACAGGGGAAGAGATGAAATTAATCCTCCTCCTCCCACGACCACGGCGGCAAGGACAGGATGCTTTCCTGATGTCTTGTTGATGGAGGACATGCGTACCTTTTTAACTCCCATGCACCATCAGAGCCTTTTGGGATCCAGCCTTAGAGAAAGACTCAACCGACAGGTAGCAGACTACCTAGCTTTAACTGCGGATCTCGACACTCTCTGGAGCGATGGACCCCTTGACTACTGGGTGTGCAGGCTGGACTTGTGGCCTGAGCTATCCCAATTTGCAATGGAACTTCTGGCCTGCCCCGCTTCAAGTGTCCTGTCCGAAAGGACTTTCAGTGCAGCAGGAGGTTTTGTCACTGAGAAGAGTAGTCGCCTAGGTAAAAAAAGCCTTGACTATCTCACTTTTATAAAAATGAATGAGGGCTGGATCACGAAGGGACTGACATTGGGCGATACATTTGAATAAAAAGGCCTGAGATGAGCTGGCTTGGGCTACAACTGGTACACAGGCTGGCCTTTTTTTTTGTTATAAAGCCAGAGGACTTGCTTGACTTATCCGCCAACAACTAGTGTTCAAGCCACAAGCTTTTAGGGCACTTTATAAATGTTTTACAAACATCAATTTTTCTGGCCGCTGCTACAGCAGTTGCTACAACAATACCCAAATATTTCAGTCATTTGTACATTCCTAATTTTTCTGGCCTCTGCTGCTGCTCTGTGGGTACAAAACTCAAATAAAAAAAATAAGGCACATAACAGTGATTAAACTGTTACGAATAGTACAACTTAGCACACCACTCATATCTGGTGGACCATTAAATTGAAATCAAATTGCCACAAATTTGAAGGAGGAGGACCGACCAAGCATCTTTATCCGTCTCTTGGTTGCTCTAAATTATCTCTGTGTTCCATCTATGCCATACCTGTACTCTATTGTGCAAAAGGGTGGCATATGTGGTGTTTCATGCTGTTGTGCCTGTTGTGGGTCATGGCCCATGGTATAAAAAGGCTGAAGGAAACTGACCTGTAATGGGTGCCCCAGCAAATTTTTAGAAAAATGTTCCCGGTTCCTCTCAATTATCTCCGGGTTTCTAAAATGGATGCCATACCTGTACTCGCTTGTGCAAAAGGATGGCATATGTGGTGGTGTTTCCTGCAGTTGTTTCTGTTGAGGGTGCTGGACCCTCTTATAAAAAGGCTGAAGGAGAACGACCTGGAGTGGGAGTCCAAGCATGGTTTTTTTGGGCAATTTCACTTTTCCAAACAATTATCTGTGGGTTTCTAAAATCAATGCTGTACCAGTACTTTATTGTTCAAAAGGATGCCATATGTTCTCTTTCCTGCTGGTATTTTGTTTGAGGGTCCTGGGCCCTCTTATAAAATGGCCTAAGGAGAAAGAGGTGTACTGGGTGTCCACTCAATTTTTTTTTTCTATTTCACATTTTCCCAAAATTATCTCTGGGTTTGTAAAACCAATTCTGTACCTGTACTCTATTGTTCAAAAGGATGCCATATGTCCTATTTCCTGCTGGTGTTTTGTTTGAGGGTCCTGGACCCTCTTATAAAAAGGCCTAAGGAGAAAGAAGTGTACTGGGTGTCCATCGAATCATTTGTTTGATTCAAATTCCCGGTTGCAACAAATTATCTCCGGGTTTCTAAAATCAATGCCTTTCCTGTAATCTAATTTTCAAAAGGATGCCATATGTCCTCTTTCCTGCTGCTGGTTTTGTTGAGGGTCCTGGAGCCTCAGCTAAAAAGGCCTAAGGATAAATAAGTGTACTGGGTGTCTAATCAATGTTCTTTTTGATTTCCTGGTTGCAACTAATTATCTCTGTGTTTCTAAAATCAATACCTTTCCTGTAATCTATTATTCAAAAGGATGCCATATGTCCTCTTTCATGCTGTTGTTTCTGTTGAGGCTCGGGGAGCCTCTTATAAAAAGGCCTAAGGATAAAGAAGTGTACTGGGTGTCCAATCAATGTTTTTTTCTATTTCCCGGTTCATATAAATGATCTCTGGGATTCTAAAATCAATGCCTTAACTGTAATCAATTGTTCACAAGGATGCCATATGTCCTTTTTCATGCTGTTGTTTCTGTTGAGGCTCCGGGACCCTCTTATAAAAAGGCCTAAGGATAAAGAAGTGTACTGGGTGTCTAATCTATGTTTTTTTAGATTTCACGGTTGCAACAAATTATCCCCAGGTTTCTAAAATCAATGCCTTTCCTGTAATCTATTTTTCAAAAGGATGCCATATGTCCTCTTTCCTGCTGCTGTTTTTGTTGAGGCTCCGGGACCCTCTTATAAAAAGGCCTAAGGATAAATATGTGTACTGGGTGTCTAATCAATGTTTTTTTAGATTTCCCGGTTGAAACAAATTATCTCCGGGTTTCTAAAATCAATGCCTTTCCTGTAATCTATTTTTCAAAAGGATGCCATATGTCCTCTTTCCTGATGCTGGTTTTGTTGAGGGTCCTGGAGCCTCTGTTAAAAAGGCCTAAGGATAAATATGTGTACTGGGTGTCTAATCAATGTTTTTTTAGATTTCCCGGTTGAAACTAATTATCTCCGGGTTTCTAAAATCAATGCCTTTCCTGTAATCTATTTTTCAAAAGGATGCCATATGTACTCTTTCCTGCTGCTGGTTTTGTTGAGGGTCCTGGAGCCTCTGCTAAAAAGGCCTAAGGATAAATAAGTGTACTGGGTGTCTAATCAAGGTTTTTTTCTATTTCCCGGTTGCAACTAATTATCTCTCAGTTTCTAAAATCAATGCCTTTCCTGTAATCTATTATTCCAAAGGATGCCATATGTCCTCTTTCCTGCTGCTGTTTTTGTTGAGGCTCCGGGACCCTCTTATAAAAAGGTCTAAGGATAAATATGTGTACTGGGTGTCTAATCAATGTTTTTTTTAGATTTCCCGGTTGCAACAAATTATCTCTGGGTTTCTAAAATCAATGCCTTAAATGTAATCTATTGTTCAAAAGGATGCCATATGTCCTCTTTCATTTTTTTTTTTTCTCAGTATTTTTGTTTATTTTAGAAAATTTAATGCACTTATAGGTTCACTAAGATTATGACTTTGCACACTGCCATTTTCCATGCAGCATTTTGACATGTTGTGTGATATGACTAGAAGAATGGTATGTTTTGAATCTGCTGAGCATAATAATAATAATAAAAAAAAAAATTAATTTAACTTGAGTTACTAACTGAAGCATGACTTCAGGAGTCAGGCGTGGTCCAAGGTAGTGGTTGTTAGCAGATTCTTTTCAATGCAAATTGCAATTGCCACAGCGTGCATAAAATGTGCGTCACCAGTCTCCAAATCTTACCTTTTTCATGCCAATTGATATTGCCACAGCTGGAACAACAGTAAATAACATGTGCGTCACCACAGTCTCCAAAGCTGTTGTCAGATGTATACAAAAACACTGATAAAGTATTCCTTTCGGGGCGCAAAGAGATGGCTACCGGAACACTCCAGGAACTTCCCAAGAGTCGCTGTCTTGTGTTTCTGGTGATGTTGGAGACATCTGTGTAGTGTACAGGGAGGCCCAAAATCCTCTCCATCTCTGTGCACCACAGGACAAGACGTCCTTGTCATCCATAAGCACAGGAAATTGCTGGCATTTTCCTTGCTTCAAGAAGTTCAGCTTTTGTGGTGATAGTACAAACTTTAATAAACTTTGGTTTCCTACCATACTCAAGACAATCTTGTAGTTCAAGCTTCGGAAACTTGCTGTGGGAAACAGTGGCCTGTCCATACCAGGAAGATGATTTAGACAGAAGTAATGAGCTCTGCTTGCAGGTGACACATGTTTAGCGTCAATCATCAAAGGGGTTGCGTGCAGAATATGGCAGATGGCCCCTTATTCACATGTTTGTCCAGAGCCACAACATTTGCAAACAGCCAGAAGAAAGGTCGGTTCTCACCAGCCTTAAGTTGCGCTTCATTTACCAAATGCTGATATTCAAAAAAATAGACAAACAGTGCTTTAAAAAAGACATTTGCAATATGGATTCACCAGAGCAAGGTCATTGCAAGTACTTCCCACGATAACAAAATTAAAATGCCACAACTCCGCAATCTTCCCCTTCACATTATTATTGTCACACTCCCTTATACTCCTATGCCCAGCTCCCTGCTCTTGTTTTTGTTGAGGGTCCTGGAGCCTCTGCTAAAAAGGCCTATGGATAAAGAAGTGTACTGGGTGTCTATTCAATGTTTTTTTACATTTCCCGGTTGCAACTAATTATCTCTGTGTTTCTAAAATCAATGCCTTTCCTGTAATCTATTATTCAAAAGGATGCCATATGTCCTCTTTCATGCTGTTGTTTCGGTTGAGGCTCCGGGACCCTCTTATAAAAAGGCCTAAGGATAAATAAGTGTACTGGGTGTCTAATCAATGTTTTTTTCTATTTCCCGGTTTCAACTAATTATCTCTGGGTTTCTAAAATCAATGCCTTTCCTGTAATCTATTATTCAAAAGGATGCCATATGTCCTCTTTCATGATGTTTTTTCGGTTGAGGCTCCGGGAGCCTCTTATAAAAAGGCCTAAGGATAAAGAAGTGTACTGGGTGTCCAATCAATGTTTTTTTCTATTTCCCGGTTCAGATAAATTATCTCTGGGATTCATAAATCAATGCCTTTCCTGTTATCTATTTTTCAAAAAGATGCCATATGTCCTCTTTCATGGTGTTGTTTCTGTTGAGGCTCCGGGAGTCTCTTATAAAAAGGCCTAAGGATAAAGAAGTGTACTGGGTGTCCAATCAATGTTTTTTTCTATTTCCTGGTTCATATAAATGATCTCTGGGATTCTAAAATCAATGCCTTAACTGTAATCAATTGTTCACAAGGATGCCATATGTCCTCTTTCATGCTGTTGTTTCTGTTGAGGCTCCGGGACCCTCTTATAAAAAGGCCTAAGGATAAAGAAGTGTACTGGGTGTCCAGTCAATGTTTTTTTCTATTTCCCGGGTCATATAAATGATCTCTGGGATTGTAAAATCAATGCCTTAACTGTAATCAATTGTTCACAAGGATGCCATATGTCCTCTTTCATGCTGTTGTTTCTGTTGAGGCTCCGGGACCCTCTTATAAAAAGGCCTAAGGATAAAGAAGTGTACTGGGTGTCCAATCAATGTTTTTTTTTATTTCACAGTTGCAAAAAAATTATCTATGGCTTTCTAAAATCTATGCCTTAGCTGTCATCTATTGTTCAAAAGGATGCCAAATGTCCTCTTTCCTGCTGTTGTTTTTGTTGGGGGTCCGGAACACTATTCTAAAAAGGCCGAAGGAGAACGACCTGTACTGTACTGGGTGTCCAATCATGTTTTTGTTTTCAATTTCACGGTTCATAATAAATATCGCCGTGTAACTAAAATCAATGCCATATCTGTACTCTGTTGTTCAAAAGGATGGCATATGTGGTGTTTCATTCTGTTGTGGTTGTTGAGGGTCGTGGCCGTGGGACAGCGTATAAAACGGCTGAAGGAGAACAACCTGTACAGCCTTGCTCCTCTTTTTAGGCAGGCCAGCTCTTTGCATACATGCCCACAGACTCTGTAATGCATCCCTCTTTTAGGGAGAGGTGCAGCCATAATGCAGGGTCAGAACCTCTGCCTGCAACTGTTATACTCGATTTTGCGAAAGGAAGTAACCTTACCATGGTTCCCTGCACGCACGTATTGTTGTTATATTTTGGTGAGGGTAATCATGATGGCCATGTAGCCCACCACCGAGAGTTCTGGAAGTAACAGGGATGAGATGAAAGTGCTAAGAATAGTACTCCTTAAAACATCCGAGTTAGCCATGGGTGTTAATCCAAGACCGCTTGGCTTTATTTTTGTTTTGGGTGCGGCTAATCATGCAGGCCATATAGAGCTGCCACCATTCGGTGTTGTATCAGCTATAAAAATAATAAGAACTGTACTATCAAAATACAGCCAATGAAGGGCCTATGAAGACTGAGCAAAGGTTGGATTGTAGTATTTTGTTCGGCTAATCATGATGGCCATGTAGACCACCCGTAACAGGGATGAAAGTGCTAAGAATAGTACTAATTGAAACAACCGAGTTAGCCATGGGTGTTAGTCTAAGACCACTCGGCTTTTTTTGGGTTTGGGTGCAGCTAATAATGAAGGCAAGATAGACCTGCCACCATTTGGTGTTGTAACAGGTATTAAACTGCAAAGAACAGTACTACTTAACACAACCTACTTACCATGGGTCCCAGAGCATATGTTTGGTTATTATATTTTGTAAAGGTAATCATGCAGGCCATATAGACCTCCACTGATAGGGTGAGTATGAGTAACAGCTATTAAAATGCTAGGGACATTACTAATTAACACAACATAGTTACCATGGGTCGCAGACCAAGAGCAGATGTCTTATTATTATATTTTGTATGGGTAATCATCCAGGCCGTATAGACCTCACCAAATAGGGGGAGTTACAGAGATTAAAGTGCTAAGAATGGTAGTACTTAAAACACAACCTAGTTAAAATGGGTACCAGACCGCATGTCTTATTATTATATTTTTTCAGGGTAATCAGGCAGGCCATATAGACCACCCCTGATAGGGGGGGGGTAACAGGGATTAAAGTGCTAAGAAAAGTACTAATTAACACAAGCTAGTTATCATGGGTCCAACACCGTGTGTCTTGATGTTATACTTTGTCAGGGTAATCATGCAGGCCATATAGACCTCCTTTGATAGGGGGAGTAACAGGGATTACAGTTATAAGAATAGTACTACTTAAACACAACCTAATTACCATGGGTCCAAGACCAGATGTTTTCTTATTATACTTTGTCAGCCTAATCATGCAGGCCATATAGAGCTCCAACAAAAGGGGGGGTAAGAGGGATTCAAGTGATAAGAAAAATTTTACTTAGCACAACAAAATTACCATGGGTCCCAGACCGCGTGTCTTGTTGTTATACTTTGTCAGGGTAATCATAACCGCCATATAGACCTCACCAATAGGGGGAGTTACAGGGCTGAAAGTGCCTACTTAACACAACCTAGTTGGGTCCAAGACCGCATGTTTAATTATTAGACTTTATCAGGGTAATTATATATCTAACAAATCTATCTATTTCTCTTCTATCGATTCTATCTAACTATCAATCTATGTATATCTATCTATCCTATCTATCAATCTATCATCTGTCCGGGATGTTTTGAGACAGCCACTTGTGTTTCTGACAAATTTGAAGTAGGAGGACAGAACAATCATCTTCTTCCATCTCCCGGTTCCACAAATGAAGGCCATATAGACCTCATCTGATAGGGGGAGTAACAGGTTGTAGTAAAATGTTAAGAATATTACTACTTAACACACCACGGGTCACAGACCACATGTCTTATTGTTATACTCTGTCAGGGAAATTATATATATTTCAAATCAATTTATTTATATATCAAATCGATCGAACTATCAAACGTATCGATCAAATGTAGATTGCATCTATTGATCGATGTAATTCGTATCTATAAAATGTATATTACATGTTTTGGTTGATGTCATTCGTATCTATAAAATGTATATTGCATCTTTGATTCGATAACATTCGTATCTATCAAATGTATATTGCATCTATTGATCGATGTAATTCGTATTGATCGAATGTATATTGCATCTATTGAGCTATGTACAGTGTATCGATCATATGTATATTGCATCGATTGAGCTATGTAATCTATGTATCTATCTATCAAATCTATCTATCTCGTGGTTGTGCAAGTGGACTGTTTGCGGTTGATTGCGGTGCGTAACACTTGGAGTTTGCTCTGTCACCGTGATGCGGCCGTAACCCTTACACTACCTGATAGATACGACATCATAACTGATGTTTTAAAGCACGTTATTGCAAACAATTTGGGAATGTTAGTTGATTTAGGCCCATTATGGGTTAAAAGCAGACTCTGCATAAACTATGTAGACGCAGATCGATGCTTGCGTCATTACAGATGTTTCAAATTCAGATTTGACTCTATTTGACCCTTTTCCAAATGTATCAAACATTTAACAGGTACGCTCGAGTCTTTTCCAACGCAGCATACCTAGTTTTCAATCCGCCACCCTTGAGGCTATGAATGCCATAGAGATCAATGGGAGTCTGAAAACACAGAAAGTTTATGTTCAATGCTGCAAGAGAATGAAGTATATCACATATTAAAAGTAAATTAGAAACTCTATTAAAATTGTATACCCTTTCTAAATCAAACAATATTATTGTTCCACATTTGGCGCAGTAGTAGATATAGGGATAAAAATAAAAAAATACATTACTACTTATGGATTATGTTACAAATTTGTCTTTCATTACAAAGCAAGGGGACAATATTATTTCTCCAAATTTGTTGCAAAGTTTTGCCCCAAACTTATTGCACACTAATAGATATAGAGCTAAAAATGAAATAAATACACAACATAATATAGCTAACTTCCTTTTTATTTTTTGTGAAAAATCTATGTGCACCATGTTTAAGCCATGTAATACAAGTCACACTCTTCACTTCACACCAATTATGACGCAAACTCTTAACCCACACACTAGTGAATTTTTCAACCACTTTTGATTGGAATATGCATAATCACATGATTTAAGACATCAGCCAATCTGATTCAAATAAACTATCACTAACAAATAAAATTGCTCGATACTTGTGTCATTGATCACTCATCAGAACTTGTAAGTGCCATTTGTTACATTGTGTATTATACTTTGAAAGTATGTATATGTGAAATTAATATTAAAGATAAATATTGATGCTGACATTAGGACACACAGTGTAATATTTTAGACAATGATTTTAACATTTGAATTAATGTTTGATTCAATATAATCTTAAAGGGACATTCCAGCCAAAATTAGAATCCACATGGATGCATTTCAGATTTAAACAGAAGCATTTTTGTAATATACATGTATTATCAAAAATGCTTCTAATAAAAATATAGCTGTTTCAAAAGTGTATTTAAGTATACACCGTGCACCAGCATTTTAAACACAGCACTTGCTCAGAGAGCCTAAGGTCCTTGTACCATCTGGTAATGACTCAATTTGTTCATTGCTGACATGATACAAACCCCACTGGTGCTCTGATCAGCTGCAGTGTTTAAAAAGCTGGTACAATGAGAATATCTTGCTATGCTTCACATGCATGTGCAGAGAAAAATGTTAAAACTAAAACAGTGATAACTCTCACTAGAGGCATTTTTGCTAATAAATGTATATTGCAAATATGTTTCTATTTAAAGATGTAATTTATCTATGTGAATATAAATTTTGACTGGAATGTCCCTTTAAGCTGATAGCTCAAAGGGATAGCCCACATAACATTAAACTGTCAGATACAGCAGAAATTAAAATCACCTCTTTACTGTCATGCTATTTTCAGTGTATTTCTTCCTTCTCTTGAATTTCTTTTTTTAGTAAGAAATGTCATCTTATATGCCAGCCCATTTTAT
Source organism: Bombina bombina (assembly GCF_027579735.1). Lineage (NCBI taxonomy): Eukaryota > Metazoa > Chordata > Amphibia > Anura > Bombinatoridae > Bombina > Bombina bombina. The sequence continues at coordinate 809,923,608 of NC_069503.1, forward strand.
AACACCTGTGTAGGGGTGGTTTTTAAAAACTAGATTGCAATCAGGAGGAGTTACACAGGTACAGAGAGAAAACTGGCCCAGCTCTTAAAAAATCCATTGATTGCAAATAAATACATACAATACCCTGATTACATGCTATATTCGCAATTATTCCTGCTCAGAATAATAATACATTTACACTATATACATATAGTGGTATAAATAAACATAGATATGACAGACAACATTGTTTACAACAAAAAAAGGAACTTAGGGACATGTAAATATGTTTGCAAAAGATTTCTGACATAACACACATGTATATATATATATATATATATATATATATATATATATATATATATGTACAGTATATGTATATATACATATACAAGTATGTGCAAAGATATATGTACAAATTCTAGCATTAATAATCATTTATTAAAAAAAAAACATGAGATAAAATCATATCATGACTTCTAGAAATACAAATACACATTAATTTATGTGAAAGTATCATATAACAAATAAATATAAAAATAACTTACTATGAGATATTGTTTGTTGAGGTATAAATGTATCTATTCCTTGGACATTAACAGATTAAAAATAAAAGATTAGCTTTAGAGAAATGAGCTTGTTCATGGACAGTAATGAAATGGTATAAATAAAGTTGGGAAAAACCCGAATAACCGCGTCATCCATGACTGTTAGTTAACAAAAGTCCAATGCTCATCATGCCTTACTTGACGCACATGTTTTTGATGTTTTTTTTAATAAATAAGGAGATCGTATATATGGATCCACGTCAGCGATGTCTGGCGAGCGTATTGACGCCGATGAATGCACTGAGATTGACGCTTTGATAAATATGCCCCATAATCTATATACTACAATGCACTTGTAAACTTTTCTACCTTGGAGAGACCAAAAGATGTTTACGAGATAGAATTAGGGAATACCTGTGCAATATAGACAATGGAGTAGACAATACACATCTGTATAAACACTTTAAAGATGTATATAGAGGTAGAATAGGTGATCTAAAGTATTGGGGTATACAGAAAGTATCAATGAATTGGAGAGGTGGTGATATTGAAAAGAAATTACTTATTATAGAGGCTGAACTGATTTATAAATTTGATACGCTATATCCCAAGGGTCTGAATTCAGAACTAGAATTATCTCCTTTTTTATTAGAATAATATCTGTGTATAAAATCATAGGGGTCGATTTATGAAGCAGCGGATTGTGCTTCCCACCCACTCCACTTCAGTTCCGCCTGAAGCGGAAGTTAAGAAGCAGCGGTCCTAAGACTGCTGCTCTTTAACTCGTCTGCCACCTCTGACGTGAATACGATCAGGTTGATTGACACCCCCTGCTAGGGGCCGATTGGCCGCAAATCTGCAGGGGGTGGTATTGCACCAGCAATTCATAAGAACTGAACTGCGTATGCTGTCAGCATTTATTGATGTGCGGCGGACATGATTCGCTATAGCGGATCATGTCTATCTGCACCATGGTAAATATGCCCCATAATGTCATATATCCTTAAGACCTAATTTTATCTTCCCCTCTTTCTATTATTATCTGTATAGTTATATATATGCATCATAAAGAGTCAAATATCCCCTAAGAATATGTATAGTATCTTTTACAATATTTTTAATAATAACTGCAATAGTTTTTTGTATATGGGACACTGCAAAACAAGTGTTATACCACCTTAAGAAAATGGACTGCGTATTGAAAATAATACCACCTTAAAAAAGGACAATTAAAATATGGCCAATGGAAAACACCTATAGGCCTATAAAAGAACTCATTTTCTGCCTGAAATCTATCTTGATAAAGCCCACTCTTGGGTGAAATGCGTTGACATTTTAGGCAGGTATATTTGTGTAAGGTGAGTTATATTCCACCAAGTGGTTTATAATTATCCCACCTATCTGTTTATAGACTTGTTCATAATTTGTGATAACCAGGGTTATTTTATAACATCATCATTGGACCATAAGGAGTGAAATCAACTAAAGCCCTACTTGCGTGCATTAAGCACTAAGAGTGAGTATATTGTATCGAGCATCCTAATTGGGAAGTGCAACAGTGTTTGAAAAAACTTTACAACACCTGTGACGTATACGAGCAAGTTACATGGGAGAAAGCGGAAACATTGTAGCATAACGCTGCAAGGAACGTAAGAGCTCTGGCCTGTATGTAACAGGAGCAGAGAGAGACCAGACGCAACCCTCTACGGACTCACTGGAAGAAGGTGATAGTCCAAAAAAGGTACCCAGAAAAACACATGATCTTTTAAAACAAACAGAGGATATCAGATAAGTAGTAATATATCATACAAAGACAGTCTACAATATACGTGGACCATTAGTGTGTTAACAAACACAGCCAACATTCAATGTTACTCTGTGCAAAAATAAGTATATTCTAGACCTACTTGGTCTAATTATGGGATAGCTTATACCACCTTTTCTTAGTCATATATGATGATCAAACGTATAACGCTGTTAGTATACAAATGTCTTTTAAATTTTATACGATACTTTATATTTGTGATTTTAACATATTGTTTATGTCAAAAATTTAAGGGAGACGTCCCGTTTTTATAAGTGATACTATTGAGGAGATTACATATATGCATCTTAAATGTTTAAATAAATACTTTTTTAATTTTACATGATTTGAGACAAAATAATTTTTAGCCGTATATATTCCAGTATCTTAAGCTTCTATAAGCGCCCTCCTAATAAACTATTTATTTTTGTAGCAACACGTATTTAACACAACAGAGAGGAAGTTGTGTTATCTAGGAGTGGTTTGATACACATTGTCCAGCAGAATTATTAGTGTTTACTGGAGAAAGGGTTGTCAGTCAGTTCTCTGAAAGGTCAGATTTCTGCATTATCTATTTTGTTACGCAAGCGTCTGGCTGATGTGCCAGATGTTCAATCTTTTTGTCAGTCTCTGGTCAGAATCAGGCCTGTGTTTAAACCTGTTGGTCCTCCTTGGAGCCTTAATCTTTTTTTTAAAGTTTTGCAGTAGGCTCAGTTTGAACCAATGCATTCCATAGATCTTAAATTGCTATTTTGGAAGGTTTTGTTTCTTATTGCTATTTCTTCTGCTCTGAAAGTTTCAGAACTCTCGGCTTTGCAGTGTAATGCGCCTTACCTTATCTTTCATGCGGATAAGGCGGTTCTTTGTACTAAATTGGGGTTTCTTCCTAAAGTGGTTTCGGATAGAAATATTAATCAGGAAATTGTTGTTCCTTCTCTCTGTCCCCATCCTTCTTCTCATAAAGATCGTCTGTTGCACAACTTGGATGTTATGTGTGCTCTAAAATTCTACCTACAGGCGACTAAGGATTTTCGCCAGTCTTCTGTCCTGTTTGTTTTTTTCTCAGGAAAGCGTAAGGGTCAGAAGGCTACTTCTACTTCTCTTTCCCTCTGGTTGAGAAGTATGATTCGTTTTGCTTATGAGACTGCTGGACAGCAGCCTCCTAAGAGAATTACAGCTCATTCCACTAGGGCTGTCTCCTCTTCTTGGACTTTCAAAAATGAAGCTTCTGTGGAACAGATTTGCAAGGCTGCAACTTGGTCCTCTCTGCATACTTTTTATAAATTTTACAAATTTTATACTTTTGCATCGGCTGAGGCCTCTTTTGGGAGAAAGCTTCTTCAAACAGTGGTGCCTTCTGTTTAGGTCTGCCTGTCTTCTTCTCCCTCCCTGTTCATTCTGTGTCCTCTAGCTTGGGTATTGGTTCCCAATAGTAATTGAATGACGTTGTGGACTCTCCATATCTTAAGAAATAAAACAAAATTTATGTTTACCTGGTAAATTTCTTTCTTTCCGGATATGGAGAGTCCACAACCCCACCCTTTATTAAGACAGTTAATTTTTACTAAACCGCAGGCACCTCTACACCTTTGTGTTATTCCTTTTCCATTTCCCTTCGGTCGAATGACTGGGAATTATGGGTAGGGGAGTGATACTTAACAGCTTTGCTGTGGTGCTCTTTGCCTCATCCTGCTGGCCAGGAGTGATATTCCCACTAGTAGTTGAATGATGTTGTGGACTCTCCATATACAGAAAGAAAGAAATTTAACAGGTAACCATACATTTTGTTATTATCCATTCCTTAGTTTTGCACAGCCAACATAGTTATATTAATATACATTTTTTGATTACCTTGTATCTAAGCCTCTTTTGACAGACCCCTGATCACATGACTTTTTAATTGTTATCTATTGACTTGCATTTTAGCCAATTAGTGAAGTGTCAACCAGAGGCGGGAGCACAATGTTATCTATATGGCCCACATGAACTAGCAGTCTCCTGTTGTGAAAAGCTAATAAAAAAGCATGTGATAAGCGGCTGTCTGTAGTGGCTTAGACACAGGCAGACATTTAGAGGTTTAAATGTTATAAAGTATATTAATATAACAATGTTGGTTGTGCAAAGCTGGGGAATGGGTGGTAAAGGCATTATCTATATTTTTAAACAATAACAATGTCGGTGTTAACTGTCCCTTTAAGTTTACTATATACTTGGCAGGGCTCAAAAATTGTACCTCTTATTACCAGTACTATATCTTATTACCAGTACTATAAAAATTGTAATTGATACAATAATATAGAAATAAAAAAAACAGTATTAAGGATACTTTATTTATTTCCTATGACCAATACAAATAGATGTTTCTGAATGTTTGCTCTGTTAAAAAGCTAGAATCTAAGCTGCCACTTACAGTCAAAGCCAGGAGACCTCATATTTCTATTAAATCTTTACAGATTAAATAATACCAGCACTCATATCATGATGATTATGAATATGATGAATAAATGCCAAAATCTTTATTAGTGTAGAAATTCAAATAGCTAAAAGCAGAATATATTTGTATGATAAACCCAATAATACCACTTCCAACCCATGTGCTGAGCTGTTTTGAAGTTTCTAGATGTCACACGTATTTAACCCTTATTGTAGGTCATTTTCAGTGAGAAACAAACATATTATATATATTATTTTTTTCCCAATAAAATTTTTATTGAGGTTAACATTGCACATTACAGCATATAGATTTTACTTTGCTTTTTGCATATAAACATAAGATTTCACATACATGTTGGTGTGGGGGGAGCCAGAGAAGATCTGCAAATCCAACATAGGCAGGCAATGAGGCCTGTTCCAGTTTCTATTGGGTGGGAGGTCAGGTCCCCATGCAGTTGCATGGGATATCGTTGCAGCCTCATAATATAATTTTATGCTTGGGAGCCCTATGCCTCCTCTCTCTTTTGGGGATTGAAGGATACGTGCAGCTACTCAGGGTCTTTTGTTGTTCCAGGTATAAGAATTAAATATTGCCTGGAATTTGTGAATTAAGGTTGCTGGTATTGGAATTGGAATGCACCTAAATAGATATGTAAGTTTGAGAAGGATCATCATCTTGAGGGCAGCTACTCTACCCATCCAAGATATCTCATCGTATCTCCTGGAGCCAAGCACTGATCTAATCTCTTTGAAGAGGACATCATAATTTTCCTGTATAGTTATGGATTTTATGTGGGAAAGGTAAACTCCTAGGTGTCGCACCCCCCCCCTTACAGACCATTTAAAGGAGTACATGCTTTGAATATCTCTCTGATCATCTGGTAGGAGATTAACAGAGTATGCTTCAGTCTTTTTCACATTAACTTTGTAGTAAGAGATATCTCCAAAAAGTTTCAATAGCGACATTAACGGGGGAAGTGATGTTAGGGGATCTGTGAGAAAGATAGTGAGATCATCAGCGAATAGTAGCAGTTTCTGCTCCGTATCATGTAGCTGGAGACCTTGGATGTCTGTATTTTTCCTAATTGCAATTCCCAGTGGCTCAATCGCCAAGGCAAACAGAAGCATGGAAAGAGGGCATCCCTGCCTCGTTCCATTTTTGATTGGGACTCTGGGGGAGCAGAATCCCATTCCTCTGACCACCGCAGATGGAGCCGTATACAAAGCTTTAGTAGCTATATGGAAGAAGTCCGGAATACCGAACGCCGTAAGAGTCTGAAACAGGTACTCCCACCTCACCCTATCAAACGCTTTCTCAGCATCAAGTAAGAGGGTGAGTAAGGGGAGGCCCATGTCAGCCACCTCTGTGAATATTTTTAACAGGGGGCGGGTATTGTCAGATCCCTATCTACCTAGGACAAAGCCCACTTGGTCTAAATGAAAAATCCTCTGCAAGTGTTTCCCCAATCTAGTCGCTAAGACTTTTGCATTAATTTTGAAATCAACGTTTATAAGGGAGATGGGCCTGTAACTGGAGTAAAGTGACGGGTCTTTACCTTCCTTGGGTATGGTGATAATGTTTGCTTCCAGGAATTCTGGTATGAAGTGCCCCCTATCGGCTACATTAGTGAAAAATTTAAGTAAAAGTGGGGATAGAGTTGATACTAGACTTTGGTAAAAGGTAACTGTAAAACCATCCGGCTCGGGAGCCTTATGTGGCATAAGATTTGCTATTGCTGTTTTCATTTCTTCTAATGTGAATGGATCTTTTAATTCATCTCTAGCTTCAGTGGACAGAGTGGGCAAGTGAAGCCCCTCCAGGAATTTCTGTATAGCGCAATCATTAACACTCTGGGTTTTTACCACATACCCCAGGCTGTATAGGGAGGTGTAGTACTCAGCAAATGCCTCGCCGATTTCTTTTGGTAAATGGACCTTGCCTCTAGGTGTTTTATTTAATGCAATTTGTTGTTGTTGCGTATGCTTATGAAGTTTATTTGCAAGTAACCTATCTGCTCTATTACCCTTGTAATAGTATGTCTGCTTAAGTTTACAGAGGTTCTCTTGTACTCTCAGGGTTTCCCGTCTAGTGCTTTCCTCTCTGATGCACCCTATCTGTTGAGCTTTCAAAGGTCTGGGTTCCATCGTATTCGCCATCTCAAGTGTGCGGAGATCTCCATAGAGTTAAGCTAAGGAGTGCCTCACTGTTTTACGGGATTTTGCCATTTTTTTTTAATAAAGTACCATTTAAGATAAGCCTTAAGGGCAGCCCAGACTATATCTAAATGTGTGTTCCCTACGTCATTATGTTTTATAAACTCTTGTATGGTCTCTATGATTTTGGGAATCTCAGTTTCTGACAGACACTGCTCAGGTAGCTTCCATGAGTGTCAGGAGGCAGATGACTGTAGCAAGGAAAGGTCAGAGCAGACCATGTCATGATCTGACCAGGTGCATATTTTAATGTTGGAGTTACTAAAGCTGTCCAGTGTCCATGGGTCGCACAGTAGATAGTCAATTCACGAGTAGGAGTTATGCGCCTTGGAGTAGTGTGTGTAATCTTCTTTGTGAGGGAGACAGACATCTCCAAACATCATATAATTAATGTTGGTATATAAGTTTACGAAAGGCATCAGAGGTCGAGGATAAATTTCTGTCAGTTTGTGGGGTCGAGGTATATTGTTTGTCAAGTGTTGGATCCCATACTAAGTTAAAATCTACCTCAATTAATAAATGACCCCTTTTAAGTTGGTCAACGCGTCTAAGAAGCTTACATAGGAAACTAGAGTGAACAGAAATATCATTCAGCGTGTATTTTTCCTATTTGCAATTCCCAGTGGCTCAATCGCCAAGGCAAACAGAAGCAGGGAAAGAGGGCATCCCTGCCTCGTTCCATTTTTGATTGGAATTCTGGGGGAGCAGAATCCCATTCCTCTGACCACCGCAGATGGAGCCGTATACAAAGCTTTAGTAGCTATATGGAAGAAGTCCGGAATACCGAACGCCGTAAGAGTCTGAAACAGGTACTCCCACCTCACCCTATCAAACGCTTTCTCAGCATCAAGTAAGAGGGTGAGTAAGGGGAGGCCCATGTCAGCCACCTCTGTGAATATTTTTAACAGGGGGCGGGTATTGTCAGATCCCTATCTACCTAGGACAAAGCCCACTTGGTCTAAATGAAAAATCCTCTGCAAGTGTTTCCCCAATCTAGTCGCTAAGACTTTTGCATTAATTTTGACATCAACATTTATAAGGGAGATGGGCCTGTAACTGGAGTAAAGTGACGGGTCTTTACCTTCCTTGGGTATGGTGATAATGTTTGCTTCCAGGAATTCTGGTATGAAGTGCCCCCTATCGGCTACATTAGTGAAAAATTTAAGTAAAAGTGGGGATAGAGTTGATACTAGACTTTGGTAAAAGGTAACTGTAAAACCATCCGGCTCGGGAGCCTTATGTGGCATAAGATTTGCTATTGCTGTTTTCATTTCTTCTAATGTGAATGGATCTTTTAATTTATCTCTAGCTTCAGTGGACAGAGTGGGCAAGTGAAGCCCCTCCAGGAATTTCTGTATAGCGCAATCATTAACACTCTGGGTTTTTACCACATACCCCAGGCTGTATAGGGAGGTGTAGTACTCAGCAAATGCCTCGCCGATTTCTTTTGGTAAATGGACCTTGCCTCTAGGTGTTTTATTTAATGCAATTTGTTGTTGTTGCGTATGCTTATGAAGTTTATTTGCAAGTAACCTATCTGCTCTATTACCCTTGTAATAGTATGTCTAAGTTTACAGAGGTTCTCTTGTACTCTCAGGGTTTCCCGTCTAGTGCTTTCCTCTCTGATGCACCCTATCTGTTGAGCTTTCAAAGGTCTGGGTTCCATCTTATTCGCCATCTCAAGTGTGCGGAGATCTCCATAAAGTACCATTTAAGATAAGCCTTAAGGGCAGCCCAGACTATATCTAAACGTGTGTTCCCTACGTCATTGTGTTTTATAAACTCTTGTATGGTCTCTATGATTTTGGGAATCTCAGTTTCTGACAGACACTGCTCAGGTAGCTTCCATGAGTGTCAGGAGGCAGATGACTGTAGCAAGGAAAGGTCAGAGCAGACCATGTCATGATCTGACCAGGTGCATATTTTAATGTTGGAGTTACTAAAGCTGTCCAGTGTCCATGGGTCGCACAGTAGATAGTCAATTCGTGAGTAGGAGTTATGCGCCTTGGAGTAGTGTGTGTAATCTTCTTTCTGAGGGAGACAGACATCTCCAAACATCATATAATTAATGTTGGTATATAAGTTTACGAAAGGCATCAGAGGTCGAGGATAAATTTCTGTCAGTTTGTGGGGTCGAGGTATATTGTTTGTCAAGTGTTGGATCCCATACTAAGTTAAAATCTACCTCAATTAATAAATGACCCCTTTTAAGTTGGTCAACGCGTCTAAGAAGCTTACATAGGAAACTAGAGTGAACAGAAATATCATTCAGCGTACAGACAACTATGAGAAAGCGGCCCTCCTCATCTTTTTCAATATATTTTAGTGTGTTTTTTAAATCTCTTCTAATCAGGATGGCCAAACATATTATATTTTCTTTTTCCAGCAAATTCACACTTTACCATTATGTTATGTACAGTATATATCATGGAATGTAGGAATAATACAGTAAAATGTGTAAAAAAAAGTGCATATTTTTATAAAATTTTGATAAACAAGGTTGTAAACAAGAGTGTGTGTGTGTGTTTTTTTTTTCTAAACTATTGAAAAATAAAGAAGGAGTTAAACTCTTTTGGGCTAGATTATAAGTGGCACGGAACACCTGAGATTGCGCAAACACCATCAAATTTTCGCATTCCCCATAGAAGTCAAAGGAGAGAAAGAAAATTATTTAAAAATCGCTCAAACAACATAGAATATTCGCATTAGCAAATGTGAAAGATTTACAGTAAAGACATAGTTCAAATCTTTATTAAATATGAATATTGAATAAATATGTTTTTATGATGTTTTCATCTACTTAATGGCAAAGGGCTCTAATGCACTTCTATATATGTCTATACGTGTGTACATATATATTAATGTTTTTATATGTGTATACATGACTGTTAACAACATATAAATACACATACAAATACATTAATATATATGTATATACACACACACACACACATATATATATATATATATATATATATATATATATATATATATATATATATATATATATATATGAAACATGGAAGGGAACTGCACTCCAAGACCGGACCAGGTACACATCCTGTGACTCAGCAACATCCAGCCCTGGGTGCTAAATAGCACTCCAAAAAAGCTGTGATGTCACCAGAGCCACAGGCAGTTAACCCCAGTCCGGAATGGGTGCAAGAAACAAGGGGGATTAAAAACAAAAAGTAATACAACACATAGAAACACCCAGCACTCACCAGCTAGGGACTCAGGCAGTGGAAAGGACCTTGACGTGGTGCCTGAGTTTTCCCATTTGGCCAGATGTGGTAACTAACCTTTCCAGTTGTGATTTTATCTTAGCTGTGAGCTAGCTGGTGAGTGCTGGGTGTTTCAATGTGTTGTATTACTTTTTGTTTGTAATCCCCCTTGTTTCTTGCACCCATTCCGGGCTGGGGTTAACTGCCTGTGGCTCTAGTGAAATCGCAGCTTTTTTGGAGTGCTATTTAGCACCAAGGGCTGGATGTTGCTGAGTCACAGGATGTGTACCTGGTCCGGTCTTGAAGTGCAGTTCCCTTCCATGTTTTGTATTTTCTCTTGGTGATTACATCCACCTGTGCACCCCTTCTTTGCTCTCAGTCTGTTTGGCTTTGTGAGCTCGCATGATGGTGTGACTGTGTTAGGGACTCAGGCAATGGAAAGGACCTTGACGTGGTGCCTGAGCTTTCCCATTTGGCCAGATGCGGTGACTAACCTTTCCAGTTGTGATTTTATCTTAGCTGTGAACTAGCTGGTGAGTGCTGGGTGTTTTTATGTGTTGTATTACTTTTTGTTTGTAATCCCCCTTGTTTCTTGCACCCATTCCGGACTGGGATTAACTGCCTGTGGCTCTGGTGACATCACAGCTTTTTTGGAGTGCTATTAAGCACCCAGGGCTGGATGTTGCTGAGTCACAGGATGTGTACCTGGTCCGGTCTTGGAGTGCAGTTCCCTTCCATGTTTTGTATTTTCTCTGGGTGATTACATCCACCTGTGCACCCCTTCTTTGTTCTCAGTCTGTTTGGCTTTGTGAGCTAGCATGATGGTGTGGCTGTGTTAGGGACTCAGGCAATGGAAAGGACCTTGACGTGGTGCCTGAGCTTTCCCATTTGGCCAGATGCGATGACTAACCTTTCCAGTTGTGATTTTATCTTAGCTGTGAGCTAGCTGGTGAGTGCTGCGTGTTTATATGTGTTTTATTACTTTTTGTTTGTAATCCCCCTTGTTTCTTGCACCCATTCCGGACTGGGGTTAACTGCCTGTGGCTCTGGTGACATCACAGCTTTTTTGGAGTGCTATTTAGCACCCAGGGCTGGATGTTGCTGAGTCACAGGATGTGTACCTGGTCCGGTCTTGGAGTGCAGTTCCCTTCCATGTTTTGTATTTTCTCTGGGTGATTACATCCACCTGTGCACCCCTTCTTTGTTCTCAGTCTGTTTGACTTTGTGAGCTCGCATGATGGTGTGGCTGTGTTAGGGACTCAGGCAATGGAAAGGACCTTGACGTGGTGCCTGAGCTTTCCCATTTGGCCAGAAGCGGTGACTAACCTTTCCAGTTGTGATTTTATCTTAGCTGTGAGCTAGCTGGTGAGTGCTGGGTGTTTATATGTGTTGTATTACTTTTAGTTTGTAATCCCCCTTGTTTCTTGCACCCATTCCGGACTGGGGTTAACTGCCTGTGGCTCTGGTGACATCACAGCTTTTTTGGAGTGCTATTTAGCACCCAGGGCTGGATGTTGCTGAGTCACAGGATGTGTACCTGGTCCGGTCTTGGAGTGCAGTTCCCTTCCATGTTTTGTACTTTCTCTGGGTGATTACATCCACCTGTACACCCCTTCTTTGTTCTCAGTCTGTTTGGCTTTGTGAGCTCGCATGATGGTGTGGCTGTGTTAGGGACTCAGGCAATGGAAAGGACCTTGACATGGTGCCTAAGCTTTCCCATTTGGCCAGATGCGGTGACTAACCTTTCCAGTTGTGATTTTATCTTAGCTGTGAGCTGGCTGGTGAGTGCTGGGTGTTTCTATGTGTTGTATTACTTTTTGTTTGTAATCAACCTTGTTTCTTGCACCCATTCCAGACTGGGGTTAACTGCCTGTGGCTCTGGTGACATCACAGCTTTTTTGGAGTGCTATTTAGCACCCAGGGCTGGATGTTGTTGAGTCACAGGATGTGTACCTGTCCGGTCTTGGAGTGCAGTTCCCTTCCATGTTTTGTATTTTCTCTGGTTGATTACATCCACCTGTGCACCCCTTCTTTGTTCTCAGTCTGTTTGGCTTTGTGAGCTTGCATGATGGTGTGGCTGTGTTAGGGACTCAGGCAATGGAAAGGACCTTGACGTGGTGCCTGAGCTTTCCCATTTGGCCAGATGCTGTGACTAACCTTTCCAGTTGTGATTTTATCTTAGCTGTGAGCTAGCTGGTGAGTGCTGGGTGTTTCTATGTGTTATATATATGTGTATATATATCTATATATATATATATACACTGTATATGTATATATAGCTGAACACAAAACTGGCACTTGCTGGTCTTTCCAAAAAATCTTTTATTGTGAAAGTAGGGACGTTTCGGGGGACAAAGTATCCCCTTCCTCAGACACAGTGTATACAAAGTGCAAACAATATATACCGTATTGTCCCGAGTATAGGCCGCCGGTAGTTACGGAGGGCTGAGTGGGTTAGGAGGAAAAATACAGTTTCACAAAGACAAAGTTCCCGGTAACTAAAGTTCGCCAGCAACAGCCTGCTAGAAATTGTTGCAAGAGAAGCGTGGATCACAACTCACCCCAGTACAACGATCGTGGCTGCCATCAAATACACCTTCACAGGGCTTGTACCGCTGTAAACTCTAGGCATAACATCCACGTCTGCTTCTGACTTCTCCGGATAAACCTGTTACCTGCTAGTTGAGAGCCTGAAACAGAGTTGCCTGGCTAACTAAGGACCCCCCCCCCAATGAGATCGCAGGATTGGTTCTTCATCCGAGAAACGTCACAGCTCCATCCATTGATTGGACCAAGGCTAGTGGAGGCGTGGTCATGCTGATGCTACATGGTCACATTATCCTGTATACAGGAATGTGCCTTTACAGCACGCTATATTACGGTATTAATTAAAAATACTGGTATCTCATTGTAATGTATGCACAGTGCAAATAAACTACCGTATTTTCTAAAACATTTTTACAAAGAAAAGCTCTTTATATTGTGCAATTTTTATCTTTTGCAAAAAGTCTGAAGTTAAAAAGTTCAGCAGTGAATCAGTGCTGAAGATAATGATTACCGGTATCTCATACATTTCACTGGGTTCCCAGCACACCTGTGTTTTAGGATTACAGAAAAGTATCTTCACGATAAGAGTATAGTCAATCAGTTTGTTTCTTGAATGAGGTCTTTGCATTAGATCAATACCGGTATTTTGCCAACAAATTTAATGCGCATTTTGTACTCAGAGCTCGAGGATCAAATCATTGTCATAATAGAAAATGTGCATGAAATTTGTTGGCAAAATACCGGTAAAAAGTTAAAAATACAATTTCTTTAAAATGGCACCAAACTTTAAGGGTGCGGTTTATAATCAGGAGTGGCCTAAAAAAAAAAATGAGATCTCATATATTTGAGCCTTTATAACTTTTTTTTGCAATATTTTTCAAATAATTTTTATTACACAGTGTTAATATGAGTGTAACTGTACTTTGTAATGTATTTTTGAAGTGTTTTGTGCAACTTTTTTGTTTTGGAAAACAGTTAACCACAGCTTGCGGTTAAGTATTGAAGCGTAAATGGTGATTGAAAAAACATGATTACGCTAGGGCAAAACCGTTTGCGCCTCACTTGTAATCTAACCCTTTGGGTATATTTATATAACTTTGATGTGCACATAGGGACTCCCATGAGCTTCTACTTAAATAAATGCATATTTATTCATGCCAGGTGATCACTATTACTGAAGCAATCGCCTGGCCATTAAAATAAGGGGCTTTATTATAAAGATAAAAAATGGTCTTGGGGGCAAAGGCGTAACTAGAAACCACAGAGCCCATGTGCAAGAATCTAAGAAGGGTACCCCCACCCCCTCCACCCCCCCCAAAAAAAAACATTTAGCACAGAAAAAAAATGTGAATCAGATTACATGTCTGCAAAAGGAGGTACCCTGTGCCCACAGTCTGTGAGATGGTCTGACCCCCTATTACAGTATATAGTGACACTGTTTAACCCACCAGTACTGTATATAGTGAGTCAGTGACACAGTCTGTAATCTGCCGGTGAGATGGCTAGCCTGCCCCTACCTGCCCCAGTACTTTATAAAGTGACCACAGTAGTCTGTGACATGGTCCAGCCCCCCGTACTGTATATAGTGGTACTGTATAGACTGACACTGTTTACCCCTCCCCCCAAGGTCTGTAATTTGCTGGTTCCACAAACATACACACACACATACATGCCTAAATACACACACAGTCACATACATACATACACACATACACATACACACACATAAACACCAATGGGTAAAACAGAAAGACTAACCCCTGTAGTCAGAGACACTAGTGAAGCATCATGTCACACTCACATGATATCAGTATATTTTTTTAAGCTTGGCCCCCACCCTTGGGGGCCCAGTCACAATTGCGACCTCTGCACCCCCTGTAGTTTCGCCCCTGCTTGGGGGTCTCTATGCCTTTTCAATGGGCTGGTATATGTGCCTAGAGATCCCTTATTAAAAAAAAAGCATGTTTGTGTTTTACTTTATTTTTTTTTAACAATGTGTGCATTCTTTGTGATTGCCTTTCAAATGGTAGGTCTTTGGGGTTTCTAGGGATTAAGGGAGCTTAAATTGAGAGGTTTTAATAATTACCCTTCCCTTAAAGCTCCCTTAAGCTCTTCTATCCACTCTTCTATCACCAGCATCATCAGATGGCAGAGAAAATACAAAGACCTCGACCACCTAGTACAACCCTTTAGCTGCAGAGGGGGCTGTAATCAGCTCCAAAACGCCATCCTGGATGACAACACATCATCCACAGTTAAAGGGTTATTGTAGTATTCAGTCATTTTCATAGACTTAGTTCATGATTGAGAGAAAACATGTAAAAACTTGTTTGTTTGTTTTTGTAGACCTTATATTGTAATATAGGAAGCTCCTTCACATCCAAAATCCTTCATAGTGAAATAAACATTTCTGTAGGTAAAATTTGTGTTTCCAAAATTCTTTGAAGAATTTTGCAGTACTTGCGAGACTTTTTACATTATCTGAGTGGAGACCTTTAGATAATTAGGCCCATAGTGTCACGATGATCAGCCAATGAGCATTACCAGGGCATACCTAAAAGCCAATGACCATTAGTAAGAAGTACACATTGATAACATATTTTGCATGACATCTGTTTAATGGGAATACCATTTAAACATGGTATAAAGAAATCACCATGTTTAAAGGGACACTTAAATCAAAATTAAATTGAATGATTCAGTTAGAACATGCTATTTTAAACAACTTTCCAATTTACTTCCATTAACAAAATGTGTACTGTGATTGGCTGATGGCTGTCACATGATACAGGAGGAGTGGAGATAGACATAACTGAAATGTGTCAGAAAAAATCTATACTACTCATTTAAAGTTCAGACTATTGCATTGTCTTTTTATTATGTGTTTGTTGTTTAAGCAAATCTACTGTATTTACTGGTCCTTTAAATCTTATTCTTTCAGATGGATGATTACATTTTTGGAATACAGTGTCCCTTTAAGCCTCAGGGCTTGAAAGAGATTTTGTAGACTTGAAACCTGTCTTTATAATGTGTGAGTTAACTTCTGCATTAATAAATATTTTGGCTTGCACTAATCACTTTGAAAGTGCTATAATTATGTCATCTATGAAGATTTTGTCAATTGGCAGAAACTTTAAGTTCTGCCCAGAGCTTTGGGTAAAAGGCTTAAAGGCTTAAGGAGCATTTTTCTTTAGAGCTAAAGAAGATGCACTTTTAAAATTACTTTAACATTTGGCTATTATACAAACATACGGCTAGATTACGAGTTGTGCGTTAGGGTAAAAAAGCAGAGTTAAGACGCTGCTTTTTTTACGCCCGCTGGTATTACGAGTCTTGCAGGTTTAGGGGCACTTCTTTGGCCTTACCGCAAACCGACTTACGTAAACTTCGTAAAGTCTTTTTTCTATGGGACTTCCATAGCGCCGGTATTACGAGTCTGTCCTGGGAGGCCAAAAAGTGAGCGGTACACCCTACCTCGTCAAGATCCCTAACGCAGTAGTTAAGAGTTTTATGGTGCAACGCTGTAGCATAAAACTCATAACTAAAGTGCTAAAAAGTACACTAACACCCATAAACTACCTATTAACCCCTAAACCGAGGCCCTCCCGCATCGCAAAGACTAAAATAAAATTATTAACCCCTAATCTGCCGCTCCGGACATCGTCGCCACTTGAATAAACATATTAACCCCTAAACCGCCGCACTCCCGCCTCACAAACATTAGTTAAATATTATTAACCCCTAATCTGCCAGCCCTAACATCGCCGCCACCTACCTACATTTATTAACCCTGTATCTGCCGCCCCCCAACGTCGCCGCCACTATATTAAAGTTATTAACCCCTAAACCTAACACCCATTAACTTAAATATAATTTAAATAAATCTAAATAAATATTCCTATCATTAACTAAATAATTCCTATTTAAAACGAAATACTTACCTATAAAGTAAACCCTAAGCTAGCTATGGTTACATTGTAGCTATCTTAGGGTTTATTTTATTTTACAGGCAAGTTTGTATTTATTTTAACTATTTAATAACTACCTAGCTAAAATAAAGACAAATTTACCTGTAAAATAAAATCTAACCAAAGTTACACTAACACCTAACACTACAATATAATTAAATAAATTAACTACATTAAATACAATTACCTAAATTAAATTGGCTAAAGTACAAAAAAAAACTAAATTACAGAAAATAATAAACAAATTACAGATATTTAAACTAATTACACCTAATCTAATAGCCCTATTAAAATAAAAAAGCCCCCCAAAATAAAATAAAAACCTAGCCTAAACTAAACTACCAATAGCCCTGAAAATGGCCTTTTGCGGGGCATTGCCCCAAAGTAACCAGCTCTTTTACCTTTTAAAAAAAATACAAACACACCCCCAACAGTAAAACCCACACAACCAACCCCCAAATAAAATACTATCTGAAAAAAACCTAAGCTCCCCATTGCCCTGAAAAGGGCATTTGGATGGGCATTGCCCTTAAAAGGGCAGTTAGCTCTTTTGCTGCCCAAACCCTAACCTAAAAATAAAACCCACCCAATACACCCTTAAAAAAACCTAACACTAACCCCCTGAAGATCGACTTACCGGGAGATGTCTTCATCCAAGCCGGGCCAAAGTCCTCAACAAAGTTGGGAGAAGACTTCATCCAAGCCGGGCGAAGTGGTCCACCAGACAGGCAGAAGTCTTCATCCAGACGGCATCTTCTATCTTCATCCATCCGGCGTGGAGCGGGTCCATCTTTAAGACATCCGACGCGGAGCATCCTCTTCATCCGGAGTCATCTTACTGAATGAAGGTACCTTTAAGTGACGTCATCCAAGATGGCGTCCCTTAGATTCCGACTGGCTGATAGGATTCTATCAGCCAATCGGAATTAAGGTAGAAAAAATCCTATTGGCTGATGCAATCAGCCAATAGGATTGAAGTTCAATTCTATTGGCTGATCCAATTAGCCAATAGGATTGAGCTCGCATTCTATTGGCTGATTGGAACAGTCAGTATATATATTCATATTGATGTAGAAATATATATATATATCCAAAACAAAGAGGGTGTCCACAGCTCTCCAATGTAAAAAATGATCTTTATTAGGACAAATTAATGCGACGTTTCGTGGCTAATACCTCTTAATCATGCATAGGCTTACACACTATTTACACACCTTTTATACCTGTTGGTTTGGCGCCACAGGGCCCACAACCTATAGAAATGTAGCAATGGTGACACCTACTGGTGTATATTGACATTACTATAAATTTATTATACAAATATATATACATACTTACAATGAAATATTGATAAAACAAATGTAGCATACAATATTGTGTAATAGGAAAAAAAAATGTTGATAGTTGAAATTTCTCACATATTTAATGATAATTGAGAACTTATATTGAATGCTGGCAAGAAAAAGTATCAGACTAAGATTAAATACCTACCTTGGTATATGCAGAAGAATCTTTAATAGTATGTGACAATATGTTATAATACT
>NC_069503.1:809946868-809979368 GCF_027579735.1 Bombina bombina
TGGTTCCTCCAAATAAGGCAAGATGTGGTTTAAGTTTGGGTTTCAAAATAAATGCAGCACACAAGATGTTAATATTTAAAAAAAAAATATTTAGACTTGAAGGATTTTCTATTCCATAACAACAAATATCTTGTTGCTATAGTTTTTAGTGTCCCTTTACATGTTGGACAAACAAGGATTTGGTTCCTCTATTGCTCATTTACACAGGTCATCTCAGCCGGAAAAAAAATAAACCTAAGATCAATTTCAACCATGATCTCATCATCAATCTCATAATAAATGATATTTAATAAATAGTGAAAAAGATGCATAATGCCTTTTTGGGCCCTATACACTGAACAGCCATCACAAATAGCCATTATTGCTTACCTGTTTTCCAAAGAGCTACTTTCTTAAAGGGGTAGGAAAGTCAAAATTAAACTTACATGACTCAGATAGAGCATGTAATTTTAATACAATTTTAAATTCACTTCTATTTTCAAATGTGATTTGTTCTCTTGGTATCCATTGTTGAAAAAGAATATTCACATATCCTAAACTAGTGTGAGCCTACACACATTTGTCTATTGTGATTGGCTAACTAGATGTTTTCAGCTAGCTGCCAGTAGTGCATTGCTGTTCCTTTAGCAAAGATTAACAAGAAAATGAAGCAAATTTCATAGTAGAAATTAATTAGAAAGTTTTCTTTAAATTGTATGCTCTATCCGAATCATGAAAGAAAATTTTGTGATTTCCTGTCCCTTAAATTATTACCTTCTCCGGCCTCAGATACCCCAATGGCTTACCAGATTGCCCATTATTACTATTCTAACCACAATCCTGCCCACCCCAGTCTACCCCTTAATGGCAATGGAAGGCCCTCTAGTGGGCCTGTAGCAAAATTAAGGGATAACTGACTTGTCTGTGTTGTTACATTGTTGCACGTTTGTGGGGGCAACAATGTAATAACACCTTTTGCCTTTATAGGGTCCTTTTGTAGTGGATTTGGCCTCTTCCTGCATCCAGACTTCAAGGGCTGTCCTGGCTCAGGCGGTGGCTCACTGCAGGCTTCCCCTGCTTTAGGCTCAATGTCATCATTAAGCCACTCCCCCTCATGTGACACAGTGCGTGCCTCCTCCCCCTCAAACAATGCATTGAGCGGTGAGGAACGTGGCCAGACATGGAGGAGGCGGTGAAGCAGGAAAAGGCCCAGATCTCCTTCCGGGAGCACTCCTAGTATGTTGGGGAGGCTCTGGGTGAAGGGCAGGGGGAAGGAAAGGGAGGCTACAAGGGGAGCAGGATCTGGTCCAGTCAGCTCAGGTTTGAGTGGAGCAGTGGGGGCAGACAGAAGCCCTATTGAGATAGTGGTAACTGGTCAGAACAGGGGTTTATCTGTACCAGGGACTAGGCTAGATGAAGGACTTCCAGTGAATGTGCTGGGGGATAACAGCAATGCATGTGGAGAGTCAGTGGTATCGCATGAAGGTTTTGATGGGAATGTGATTAATACATCTGCAGCTCGTAGTGCGCAGCATGGTATGAGTGGGAATGATGGTCAGATGGTAAGCATGCAGGAGATGATCAGGAGGGCAGTTGCTGCAGCTGCTTCGAGTGGTGAGTGTATGCAAACTAACACTTCACACTTTGACATGGGGTCCTCCTCTAGTGACTCAGGCTCTGATAGTAAGGCAGGGTTAGGGCTGGTAGGCAAGGGCCAGCATCAAATGTTCAGGATGATTAAGAAGTAAGTAGCAGGACAGGTGCAGGCCAAGGCAATCACCTCGGGGGTGGTGGACACTGCCCCCCTGGTGCTGGCAAAAGGGGTTAATTACCAGATGCCAGGCCAAATGGCGGCTAGGAAGGTAGCAGCGCATGGGGACACCTACCCGTGCCTAGTACACTTGTTGTATGGGCATCTCAATTCAGGAGGGATGGTATGTCAATATATACGAATTGTCACCTGAAGCGTATAGGGCTAAAAAAGGGCAGCAGACTGCACAGGGCCCAAAAAAGTATGCAGACTAGAGACTTATCAAGAATGGCAGTGGGGCTTTAGGGTGCTGGTGACTTGCTACATAGACAAATGGCCAGCCCAAGGGCACAACCTCTTTAAATACCAGGATACGATTGACGATATTGACACAGCGTTTAAGGAAGATGGTGGGTAACCCTATACTTCATTTTTTTATACAAGATATGCACTTGAGGTAAAAACTGGGGCTAGAGCGTTCTTCTTTGCTGCCCGAAATTGCATGGCCTGAAACTTTGCGTTTGCTGTGACGCCCAAAGAGGCAGGGCACAGAATGCTGGAAGTTTCAGGATAAGCAATTGACAGGGGAACTGACTGTTCCTTTCATCACATCTGCAAATGTAATAAGAAAATATAGACAGGAACAGATAAGCCCACACCCAGAGGGGGTCCTGGGGTCAAGGGCACCAACTCCACTTAAAGTGGATGCTATAGTGCCGTGGCTGGCGCATTAACCTGACCATGAGGCAGCAAGGCTACTTGGGTCAGGGTTGGTTGTGGGTTTCAAGATTCCCATCAGGTCTCCGGTGGTGGGGTCCGTTTTACACCATAACCTGAAATCAGCTTACGAGTTCCCTCACATAGTTAGGGAAAAATTGCCCAAGGAGTTGGCTATGGGAAGGGTGGCTGGCCCATTTAGGGAGCAATCTTTTCCAGACATGGTCATTTCACCTTTAGGGGTAGTACCTAAGAAAGATTCAGGCACGTTCTGGTTAATCCATCAGTTGTTATATCCCAAAGGGGCTTCAGTTAATGACGCAATTGACCCGGATCTAAGCTCGGTACACTACCAGCCGTTTGATGAGGCACTGGGGGTAGTGAGAGCGAAGGGAAAAGGAGCATTAATGGCCAAACTGGATATAGAATCTGCTTTCAGACTACTACCTCTTCATCCTTCTTCCTTTCGGGTGATGGGAATAAAGTTTGACGGGGTATATTATGTGGATAGATGTTTGCCGATAGGGTGCTCATTATCATGTGCCCTGTTCGAGTGCTTCAGTTCATTTTTGCATTGGATAGTGCAAAAGGTAGTAGGGTCGTGGCCCACTATCTGGATGATTTTTTGTTGGTAGGATGTGCTGAATCAGGAGAATGTGACAGGGTGGTGAAGGTGATGCAGGACATGATGTCAAGGTTTGGCGTTCCGCTTGTCGACGACAAAACTCAGGGCCTATGCACATATTTCATGTTTTTGGGCATAGAGATCGACACGGTGGCATCAGTCTGCATACTTCCCAAAGACAAGGTTGGCCGCCTCTTACAGGTGCTTCAAGCTGTGAGCAATGCTGATTGTGTTTCTATTAAAAAGCTGCAATCGCTATTGGGCCTCCTTAATTTTGATGATTGTGTTTCTATTAAAAATCTGCAATCGCTATTGGGCCTCCTTAATTTTGCTGGGAGGGCAATTCCCATGAGGAGGGTATTCAACCGCAGGCTGGAAGGGCAATTGAAGGGTCCCAGGGGTAGACAGAAAAGTAAAGTAATGATGGAAATGAGGGAGGACCTGAAGGTCTGGGAATAATTCCTGGAACACTTTAACGGAACCTGCCTTTGGAGGTCGGATCCCATCTCAAACCAGTCTCTGCATCTATTTACCGATGCAGCTGGAGGCTTTGGATATGATGCATATCTCGATGAGGATTGGAGCGCCGCACCTTGGCCTACAGAGTGGGTCGCTTCGGTCATCATTAGCAATATGGCCTTGTTAGAGCTATTCCCAATAGTGGTAGCTGTGGAGTTATGGGGTAACGGACTAACAAATAGTTCAGTAATCTTTTGGTCTGACAATATGAGCTTAGTACCATAACCCTGGATGTCGACGTTACACAGAATGCAGGCTTCATCCTCCTCTGTAAAAGCGAACTCCTATATGTTCCCAAATGGATCATCTTTGGGATTATCCGGAGTGGTGAATATAGCTTCCATAGGCAGACAAATAGGATGTTAATAATACAGTCACTTGCGTATATAGCCCACTGGGATACATGTGGACAGAATCAAGAATGGGAACTCCAATTATAATGATACACTTTCCCCACACAAGGGAATTGAATTGTAAATAATGTAAGAGTGCTCACTTAAAAATGAGGATATCCAAAAAGTTTGTAGGAAAAGTGGCACACACCATTCACCATTTATATATATTTATATATATATATATATATATATATATATATATATATATATATATATGTAATCATGTATCAGATACCTAATAGGGACAGTCTACTCCAGAAACCTTATTGTTTAAAAAGATAGATACTCCCTTTATTACCTATTCCACAGTTTTGCATAACCAACATGATTATATTAATATACGTTTTACCTCTGTGATTACCTTGTACCTAAGCCTCTGCAGACAGCCCCCTTATTTCAGTTATTTTGACAAACTTGCATTGTAGTCAATCAGTGCTGAATCCTAGGTAACTCCACGGGCGTGAGCACAATGTTATCTATATGGCACACATGAACTAACACCCTCTAGCTGGAAAAATGGCAAATGCATTCAGATGAGAGGCAGCCTTCAAGGGCTTAGAAATTAGCATATACGCCTAGCTTGGTTTAGCTTTCAACTAAGAATACCAAGAGAACAAAGCAAATTTTGTGATAAAAGTAAATTGAAAAGTTGTTAAAAATCACATGCCCCTATCTGAATCATGAAAGTTTATTTTGACTAGACTGTCACTTTAAACATGTAATAATTTCTATTTTGTTTGGGTAATTAGACAAAACTTCTACCTTGCCTTTAACTCTGCAGTGTTAGATATTTTGAAATGTATGATAATATAATGCAAAAAAATTAGCATAAAGTAATGTTAACTTTATTTTACAATACAATAAAAAATAAGATAGAAAGTTCAACAACCTTCTAAGGTGAACATATTTATAAATTAATGATATGAGTATATTCATTTGACATAATTGACATAAAACACTTATGAAAAACGTTTTTGAAAAACTTTAACCACGTTGATATTTGGTTTTAACATAAACTGGATAATACTCTTATGGATATGGTAGACAAAAAATGGTACTTTGTCTCATACACACTAAAGAGAACAAAAAACTAAATCTGTAACCTACGTTTTCAAAATGCTGTAAATTGCATAAACCAGCTATTTGATTTGCAGCATTAGCAGGTGTTGTTGGACTCTAGTAGGGAGCATACGATAAGCACAGTTTTCACTCCAAAGCAAGAGATATTTAATGTCCTTTTAAAGGACCAGTAAATAAAGTAGATTTGCATAATCAACAATTGCATGAAAAAGACAATGTGATATTACTTAGTCTGAACTTCAAATGAGTAGCAGATTTTTTCTGACAATTTTTAATCACAAATGCATATTTGTATATTCTGTGAATTCTTGCACATGTTCAGTAGTAGCTGGTGGCTTAAAAAGTTTAAATATAAAAAGACTGTTCACATATAGTTAATGGAAGTAATTTGGAAAAAAAATTAAAATTGCATGTTCTATCTGAATCATGAAAGTTTAATTTTGACTTGGGTGTCACTTTAAGCACTTTAGTTTTTTTATGCTCATATTTTTGTAAAGAACAAAGTTATTAAAAAAAATATTTTATTTAATTACAAATGAGTGAATATGTGGGGCGCGATCCGATATAGATCGCAGTTTGCGGCGCAAGCAAGGGAACCCGCGTTGCCCGCAGTTTCAGCTCGCAACTCGAGCTATCCCATATATGTCGCCGTCAGATGCTAAAGTGCCGTAAGTCTGACAAACCAGCGATGTCCAGAAATCTGCGCAAGTACAAATTTCTGGCGTCGCCAGTGACTTGCGGCACGTTAGAAACTGCCGGCGCCTACAAAACCTGACTAAAGTCTAAATCACCCGCACTGTCTAACACGCCTCCCTAACATAGCCCGACACGTCTAACACGCCTCCCTAACATAGCCCAACACGTCTAACCCTCTATCCGCTATCCCCCCTCACTAGCCTAACAATAAAATATGTATTAACCCCTAAACCGCCGCTCCCGGGCCGCCGCTACCTAATAAAGTTATTAACCCCTAAACCGCCGCCAGCTATATTAAATCTTTAACCCCCTAAAGTGAGCCCCTAACACCGCCGCCATCTACCTTACCTACCCCCTAAAGTGAGCCCCTACCCCGCCGCTATTTTAAAATTATTAACCCCTAATCTAATCCCCCTACCCCGCCGCCATCTATATTAAATTATTTAACCCCTAAAATACTAAACTATCCCTACCACTAAACCTAAGTCTAACCCTACAAATAGCCCTGAAAATTAAAATATTCCTATTTAAATCTAAATACTTACCTATAAAATAAACCCTAAGATAGCTACAATGTAATTAATAATTACATTATAGCTATGTTAGGGTTTATATTTATTTTACAGGTAAATTGTTAATTATTTTAACTAGGTATAATAGATATTAAATAGTTATAAACTATTTAATAGCTACCTAGTTAAAATAATTACCCAATTACCTGTAAAATAAATCCTAACCTAAGTTACAAATACACCTACACTATCAATAAATTAAATAAACTACAAATATCTATCTAAAAATACAATTAAATAAACTAAACTAAATTACAGAAAAAAACAAACACTAAATTACAAAAAATAAAAAAAAGATTACAAGATTTTTAAGCTAATTACACCTATTCTAAGCCCCCTAATAAAATAATAAAGCCCCCCAAAATAAAAAATTCCCTACCCTATTCTAAATTAAAACAAGTTCAAAGCTCTTTTACCTTACCAGCCCTTAAAAGGGCCTTTTGTGGGGGCATGCCCCAAAGAAAACTGCTCTTTTGCCTGCAAAAAAACCCACAATACCACCCCCCAACATTACAACCCACCACCCACATACCCCTAATCTAACCCAAACCCCCCTTAAATAAACCTAACACTACCCCCCCTGAAGATCTCCCTACCTTGTATTCACCCCGCCGGGCAGAACTCCTGATCCGATCCGGGCGATGTGTTCCAGCAAGCGGCAGTGAAGTCTTCTTCCATCCGGGCGATGTCTTGAAGCAAGCGGCAGAGAGTCTTCTTCCATCGGCGACGTCTTCAAGCAAATCGGCATCTTCAATCTTCTTACTTCGCTCCTCCGCCGCGGAGCATCCTTCCGGCACGACGACTTCCCGACGAATGAGGTTCCTTTAAATTACGTCATCCAAGATGGCGTCCGTCGAATTCCGATTGGCTGATAGGATTCTATCAGCCAATCGGAATTAAGGTAGAAAAATCTGATTGGCTGATTGAATCAGCCAATCAGATTCAAGTTCAATCCGATTGGCTGAACCAATCAGCCAATCGGATTGAACTTGAATCTGATTGGCTGATTCAATCAGCCAATCAGATTTTTCTAACTTAATTCCGATTGGCTGATAGAATCCTATCAGCCAATCGGAATTCGGCGGACGCCATCTTGGATGACGTCATTTAAAGGTACCTCATTCGTCGTTCAGTCGTCGGCCGGGATGGATGCTCCGCGGTGGCGGAGCGAAGAAAGAAGATTGAAGATGCCGCTTCATGGAAGATGCTGCCGGAAGGAAGAAGACTTTGCTGCCGCTTGGAGGAAGACGTCGCCGGGAGGAAGAATTCTTCTTTGCCGCTTGGAGGAAGACATCGCCGGAGGAAGAATTCTTCTTTGCCGCTTGGAGCAAGACATCGCCCGGATCGGATGAGGTGTTTGGCCCGGTGTGGTGAAGACAAGGTAGGGAGATCTTCAGGGGGGTAGTTTTAGGCTTTTTTAAGGGGGGTTTGGGTGGGTTTAGAATAGGGGTATGTGGGTGGTGGGTTGTAATGGGGGGGGTATTGTATATATTTTTAAATGCAAAAGAGATGAATTCTTTGGGGTATGCCCCACAAAAGGCCCTTTTAAGGGCTGGTAAGGTAAAGAGCTTTGAACTTTTTTTTTTATTTAGAATAGGGCAGGGAATTTTTTTTATTTTGGGGGGGCTTTATTATTTTATTAGGGGGCTTAGAATAGGTGTAATTAGCTTAAAAATCTTGTAATCTTTTTTTTATTTTTTGTAATTTAGTGTTTTTTTTTTGTAATTTAGTTTAGTTAATTTAATTGTATTTTTAGATAGATATTTGTAGTTTATTTAATTTATTGATAGTGTAGGTGTATTTGTAACTTAGGTTAGGATTTATTTTACAGGTAATTGGGTAATTATTTTAACTAGGTAGATATTAAATAGTTAATAACTATTTAATAGCTATTATACCTAGTTAAAATAATTAACAATTTACCTGTAAAATAAATATTATCCCTAACATAGCTACAATGTAATTATTAATTATATTGTAGCTATCTTAGGGTTTATTTTATAGGTAAGTATTTAGATTTAAATAGGAATATTTTAGTTTATAATATGAATTAGATTAATTTAATATAAATTTAGTTAGGGGTGTTAGGGTTAGATAGAGTTAATATAGTTAATATAAATACTATAGTAACTATATTAACTATATTAACCCTAATATAATTAGGGTTAATATAGTCAATATATATAATGTAATAACTATATTAACTATAATATACTTAGGGTTAATATAGATAATATAGCTGGCGGCGGGGTAGGTAAATTAAATTAGGGGTTGATAATTTTAATAGAGATGGCGGCGGTGTAAGGGGCTTACATTATGTAACATATCTCAGCCTAATGTCACTATCCCTTTAAGAAATCCTTCTCTGACTGCTGCATTTGGGCAGTGTTCACATTCAGCTTGCCTGCCTGCCTGATTGGTCGTTCATGCACCTGGTTACCTCAGCCTCTTTTTGGGCCTTCTCGGGTCTAGTGTGCCTTGCATTGACATTGAAGTTGTGATCCTGAACAACAGAGGTCTGTGACTGTTTCCTGTATGAATTTACCAACTATTTCAACCTACAGCATTTTCTATTCCAATGTCTAAAATCATCAAATCGCAAGTATCCAAATAATTCCATTTTCTGTTTCCTGGACACTGCTACTTAAAAAACTCAGAACTTTATTATAAATCAAGCATACTTTTGGTTATTATCACTCTCTAATTACAACAGCATCTTACTCAGAACTTTATAACTATTTCTCTGCTACAAGTTGTCATTGCTGAAATATCCTGCTGCAAATATGTTAACATATTCTGAACTCTGCATCTATGTGTTCAATTAAAAGCTTTCATGTGATTCTCCAAAATATGTTCAAACAGTAATTGATGCCTTAAACTTAACTTTCACCTGTGCTGCTCTGCTAATTACTGACATACAGCTCTTTATAATAATATGTACTGTGAACCTGCAACAAACCAAGTTTGCATCTAAATGCACAAACAGTAATTAATGCCTAAACTTGCAGCTTGTCTAAGTACCTGTGCAGCTGTGCTTAAACTCTGACATACAGCTTTATATAATATTATGTACTGTGAACCTGCAACAAACCTTAGTTTGCATCTAAGTGTCAATCTTTTACCAGATTACTCTGAAGCCTGAACATTCCACATTGCTATATTTTTCTCTCATTGAATCCTGCAGTTACTTCTATTAACTAACTTTAAGTCACAGTGAACTCAGAATATATTGTATACAAATGTTGCACTCTCCATTTATTCTACAATAACTTCTAGCAACTATGAATCACAGAATATCATCTATCCACGTCCAGGATACTCTTCCCCGGGTCAGGGGTCGGCTGCCCCGAGGGTCTGTGTCCTGAGCACATGTACACCGGATCATGACACATTAGGGGTTAATAATATTAATATAGCTGGCGGCGGTATAGGGGGATTAGATTAGGGGTTAATAATTTTTATATAGGTGGCGGCGGTGTAAGGGGTCAGATTAGGGGATAGATAAGGTAGATGGCGGCGGTTTTAGGGGCTCACAGTAGGGGGTTAGTTTATGTAGATGGCGGCGGGGTCCGGGAGCGGCGGTTTAGGGGTTAATAACTTTATTAGGGATTTCATGGGGGGGGGGGATCGCGGTTGACAGGTAGATAGACATTGCGCATGCGTTAGGTGTTAGGTTTTATTTAGCAGATCGCGGGTGACAGGTAGATAGACATTGTGCATGCGTTAGGTGTTAGGTTTATTTTCTAGCTAGTTTAGGGAGTTACGGGGCTCCAATAGTCAGCGTAAGGCTTCTTACGGCTGCTTTTTGTGGCGAGGTGAAAATGGAGTAAGATTTCTCCATTTTCGCCACGTAAGTCCTTACGCTGCATATTGGATACCAAACTGCGCTGGTTTGGTATACCTGCCTATGGCCCAAAAAACTACGGGCAACGGCAGAAATATACACACGTAACTTCTAGGTTACGCCGTATATGTGATACCAAACCAGCGTAAATATTGGCGTCGCCGGCTTTTGCGGGTGACGATTTTTATCGGATCGACCCCGTGATCCTTTTAAGGATACCATTTAGCCCACTAAACCGATTATTAAAGATAAGGGTGGATGACTGTACAATAGAGTAGTGACCTTCCTTAGTACAGTATAGGTAAAATAGATACAATGAAGGATGGAGAGAAGAGAAGGTCATACTAGCCAATGGTTGTGCACAGGGAGTCAAGTGAAGATGATGACACAGTTCTGATATGCAAAACAAGCAAAGTTTACTCCATAGTTTAATCTAGGCAGGCAGATAACTAAATAACCCGAAAATGAGTGGCCAAAGTTCAGGCAAAATGTACAGGGTACGGCGCTGGCCGTTAAGGGGTTAATACACCTCTGTAATTACTTTGTATCTAAGCCTCTGCAGACTGTCTCCTTATCTAATTAAAAACTTTAACTTTAGCCAATTAGTGCTGTCTCATTCCTAACTCCACAGGAGTGAGCACATTGTTATCTATATGGCACACATTAAATAGCACTATCTTGCTGTGAAAAACTAATTAAATGCACTTAGATAAAGGCGGCCTGCAGGGGCTTAGAAACTGGCAGAGATTTAGAGCTTTAGACATTATAATGTGTATTAATACAATAATCTTGGCTGTGCAAAGTTGGGGAATGGATAGTAAAGGTGTTTTCTGTCTTTTTAAATGATAACAAAAATCAAGTAGACTGTTACTTTAAAGGGGCATGATTCAGATAGAGCATACATTTTAAACTACTTTCCAACTTACTTCTATTGCCAATTTTGCTTCATTTTCTTGGTATCCTTTGTTGAAAAGGCAGAAATGCACTACTGGGAGCTAGCTGAACACAATGCTAAGCCAATGACAAGAGGCAAATATGGTGAAATGCTTGTGCAATGTTAAATGCGGACAGCAAATTATGCCCACTTGAAAATTATATAAATGGAGCACATAGTTTCTATTCGCTCTCACCATGTGCATATTTACACTCTTCCCTTGTCGTCCTTCTCTTTTTTTTTTTTAAATCTTAGAGTCGGTGGGCAACAAAGCAAAGGCCATAATCCCTTCCCAACCATAAAGAGTTAATGCAAAGCTTAACTCTATACGGAGCAGGTGGTACATCCTCTAATTGGCTGTGCTGCCCAACTGCTCTAAGGTCAGTAAGATATTATTTTTAAATAAATTGTGACAATACTTGTTTATTTATTGGTTGTTTACTGTCCTGTCATTTTAAGTATATGAATTAAAGTTAATCACTGCATTTGAAAATATCTGCATACAAAATAAATGTTTTAAAATATTTTTAAAATATTTAAAACTCTCATTTTAAAATGTGCATTGCTTTGTAAAACAGGTACATACCCCTTAAAATCCCTCTTGAATGTTATCTCCTCTGCTATGGCCAATTATGAACAGATATAATAAGCTTGTGCACTGATCAAGCAATCATTGTGCAGCATGTACTTGAGTCAGTATTCTAAATTTCATAAAATACATTTCAGCCTCTTTATCAAATTGCAATGCAGTGATTATTTTTGGATGCAAATAAAAAATACTTCAATGTCCCTTTAAAATGTGAAAAACATTGCTTTTCCAATGCTAAGGAGCTGCATACAAATATATATATATATTTCAAATTCATTTATTCCAAATAGAGACTGATTTAAATGAGCTCCTGCACATATCCACCAATTGCTGTGCAACATGTCCAAGGGTCAGAGTTCTTCATTCTGAAAAATGCACTCCAGCTTATCTAGAGGGACTGGAAACGTAAATTACAATAAATCATAATGAAAGTGCATTGCAAAATTGTTTCACTATCCAAAATCAAATATTCCGGCCCAGATTGCAAATGGAACTCTTTTGATGGCATAGGGTGCACTATCAATATTATGGCCCTGTGCTTAGAATAGAGCACAGTTTGGCTAAACTGAGTTAACAGAGAATTTTTAGTTTGGCCAACATCTCTTTAGCGCACTCTATACTTTCAATGAATAGTGGGGCCTCGCTAAACAGCAATCTTTTACAAGTTGTGCATAAACGCAACACATAAGAGTGCTAAAAACGTAACTGGAGGTCTACAATAAAAGTGCATTAAAACTCATGTAAACAAAAAAGTATTGTACTCATATATACATATGTAAATTAATTTACAGTATGTGTTTATTATTGAAATGTTAAAAAAGTGTTTTAGCATTATATGATATATCACTTGAAGTGCTGATCTACTTGACGGTCGAAGGGGGTTCCCTAACTAATCTGAAACCCATTATCCTCCTCACAGTACATACAAACAGGGCAGAGGATTGGACAGGAGTTCAGCAGTGAAAATCTTCTCCCAGTGCAGAGATGCCATCAGGCTCCCAGGTAAAATGTGGGCATGATGTCAATCCCCTGGTCTACAGTGTGCTGCTCCTTTTACAGACCCTTGGCACCATGCTTGCACTGCCTCAGATGGGCCTGTCTACTGGAAGCAGACTTCTGCAGCGAAGGTGTTCATGGTGAAGGTTCTGACAGGTAAGTACAATGCGCCTTCCACAGGCTATTAGCATGAACATGTAGACATGATTCACATAGTCTGGGGACATATTTACATACACCATTAAACACTACATACAATTTAGGCACTTTTATACATTAACATTAAAGTTTAAGTAATGTCTCTTTATATTTTCCATTTTAGACACATCTCCTCATTCTCATCAGGCTCTCAGATGATTAAGATTTTTAAAGAAGTTCCTTAGCTTTCTTCTGTGCAATCCTTAGGGGGTTAACATTTTGGCATCAAAACAGGGTGCTCTGTTCCTCCTTCCCATCATAGTCCAGTGGCCACCTTGGCAGACACACTGCAATTTCTCCTGGTAAGCACCCTTTATAACATATATTTAAATGTACCTTTTTTTTCTCTTAAAGAGACATTTTTTTCTAATTCCCTCACAGGGAGTTTTACATTGTACCAATATTTATGTATTCTCCAGAGGGGGGTAACCTTTTTTGTGCCTGTTACACTGTATTTCTGTGCTGCTATGTCATTTTAGTTACAGATACCGTCAATTACAATTCTAAATCATTATGGAGCAGGAGCTGAGCATATTTTCCCTGGAGTATACCATAAGCTTTCAGTCTTGCCATCCTTCCTACAATGCTTTCATTGCATTGAAGTAGTTGGTCTCATGGTAGTGGCTTTAGATGCTATTACTTTTACCAGATTCCACTTACTTTGCAGCTTAAAATGTTGCAGCAGTGGAATGGTGATTACAACAGTAATAATTTTCGACTTCAAGACAAGGCAATCAATACCTTGGTGGCAGATTCACCAATCACTGATTCAGGGAGCCTTATTTCTCCATCTGAATTGGGTAGTAATTATCAAATATGCTGACCTGCTGGGTTGGGGTGCAGTCTGCGGTTTCCAGAGAGCGCAGGGAGATTGGTCCACTCAGAAGGCAAGGTTACCAATCAATTTTTTGGAACTCGATGCACTCTTCAGGGCTCTCCAGAGTTGACCCCTGTAACAACAGTAGTCTTTTTCTGAAGTTTCAATAAGGCAATATCACAGCAGTGGCTTACATCTATCACCAAGGCAGTACTCAAAGTGCTTTAGCAATGAAAGAAGTAGACTGCTTTCTGACTTGGGCAGAATGCCATCTTTGCATGATTTCAGCAATCCCCTTTCCGGACGTAGATAGTTGGGAAGCAGACTTCCTCAGTCATCAATAACTTCACCCTAGTGCATGGTCCTTGAATCAGGAGGTATTTGACCAGAATGTGAATTTTTGGGGAAGGCCAGACCTCATGGCCTCTCACTTGAATCTCAAGCTACCCCAGTATTGTGCAAACTCTTGAGTTCCACATGCGACTAATAGATGGACTGACTAGTGATTCCCTGGTCATTCAAACTCATTTACATCTTTCTTCCTTTTGTGTTACTATCTAGTACAATAGCCAGGATAAAATAGGAAAGGGTCTCTGATTCTAATTGCTGTGGCATGGCCTTGCAGGACTTGGTATACAGATCTGGTACAAATGTCCTTCAGCCAGCCTTGGCATCTTTCACAGAGGAAGGACCTTCTCTCTCAAGGTGCCTTCTTTCATAAAAACCTCGAATCTCTCAGTTTGCATGGTTCTTGAATGACATGTTATTGTTTTTAAAATCAAGTAATAGACACTTTGATTCAGGCCAGAAAGTCTGTTACAAGACACATGTGTTACATAGTCTGGAAAGTTTTCCTTTCCTGGTGTCAAAAATGACTGTTTTTATAATCCCTTGAATTCTTCAATTTAAACAGAATGATCTGGATAATGGTTTAACAGCAACTACCATAAAATACATTTTTTTACTCTATTAGTCTTGTATCACAAGATGTTATGAGACTTCCTAACAAGCCTTTGTTCAACTTTAGTCAGAATAATACCAGTTGTCAGGCCTGCTTCCCCTTTATGAAACCAGGACCTTAACTTGGTTTGGGCTCTTCAAGCTCAGCTGTTGACCCTATCCATAGTCTGGACACTTAACTATTATCTTAGAAGGTTCTCTTTCCCTTGGCCATTTCCACAGCCAAAGGAGCTGAACTTTCTGCTCTTTCTTGTGATTCTTTTCTCCCCTCAGTATAAAGCAGTTCTAAGAACAACCACTTTTTCTATGTGACATAATTAAGGACATGTAGCCTGAAACCTAGTCATACTATATTTTTCTACCTTTCTGCATTAAAAGAAAATACTTTGCTTAAGAATTGTACTGCTGGACTTGTTCTTTTGATTATTTGTATGAGCCGGTGACTCTCCCAGCATGCACACGTTTCACACTAAGGGCTACCTATATTACAAGTGGAGCACTATTTAGCACTCCCGTTTGTGCATTATCTTTGCCAGAAGTAAGCTTTTTGTGGATGCCGGGTAGTGCGCTTCAATGGAACAAAAACCTAACACCCTTACTCGCACGTAAACCTGATCATGTTTTTTCAAGTGCACTAACTCAACATGAAATTATTTTTTTAGTAACATTCCAATGTTTTTTCACATAGAAGAATATGTTCTATTTATTCTTAAATAAACACTCACCGGCCACTTTATATAGGTACATCTGTTCAATTGCTTGGTATTTGGTAACACAAATTGCTAATCGGCCAATCACATGGCAGCAACTCAATGCATTTAGGCATCTAGACGTGGTGAAGACGACTTGCTGAAGTTCAAACCGAGCATCAGAATGGGGAAGAAAGAGGATTTAAGTGACTTTTTTTTTAATAAAATTTTTTATTGAGAAAGTTAGGTACAGACATAACTATAAGTCATATCCTCATAAGGGAGCTGTGCATAATGTACATATCATTAGACATTGAACCAGGAGCAATAATAATAAAGAAACAGTAAACAGACAATATGTGTTTATA
This sequence comes from Bombina bombina, assembly GCF_027579735.1. Classification (NCBI taxonomy): domain Eukaryota; kingdom Metazoa; phylum Chordata; class Amphibia; order Anura; family Bombinatoridae; genus Bombina; species Bombina bombina. The sequence continues at coordinate 809,962,597 of NC_069503.1, forward strand.
AAGACAATATCAGTTAAGTAAGAATAAATCTGTTACATCTAGTGATTTATAAAATGGAGCAAGGATTGTCTGTAGGGTAGATGAACCAAAAGGCTGGGGCTCGTGGTTGGAGTATTGGTTCTCTTTATATAATGTTATACCTTATAGAATACTTGTAGAGTGAACAAGGCTAAGTATGGGTAGTGGTTAAACAGGAAAAGGTGGCAGGGTAAGAGAAGAGAGAAAGAGAGATAAAAAAGGGGGGGGATCTTGGTTAGGGAAGGGCATTTTACTAAGTAGTCTGTGGGAGAATGGAAGCATTTTGGGCTTTTACGCTATTTATCAGGTTGTCTCAGTCAGGGAATTTTTCTGTCCAGGGAAGCCAAGTTTCTATATGAAACTCTATTTGATCTAAAACTGAGCTAGGATAAGACTCCAACTTTTTAATATCATTTATTGTGGAAATGATTTGTATTAGGGTAGGGGGGTTGTTTCCATGATCTAGCTATTTCTAACTTAGTGCACATCAATAGTGATGTCTCGAATTGTTCGCCGGCGAATAGTTCCCAGCGAACATAGCTTGTTCGCGTTCGCAACGGCGGGCGAACATATGCGATGTTCGATCCGCCCCCTATTCGTCATCATTGAGTAAACTTTGACCCTGTATCTCACAGTCTGCAGACACATTCCAGCCAATCAGCAGCAGACCCTCCCTCCCAGACCCTCCCAGCTCCTCGACAGCAGCCATTTTAGATTCATTCGGAAGCTGCTTTCTTAGTGAGAGGAGGGACAGTGTAGCTGCTGCTGATTTAATAGGGAAAATGATAGCTAGGCTAGTGTATTCAGTGTCCACTACAGTCCTGAAGGACTCATCTGATCTCTGCTGTAAGGAGAGCATCCCAAAAAGCCCTTTTTAGGGCTAGAACATCAGTCTGTTTTTTTTTTTTTCCTGTGTAATCTAATTGCAGTTGCCTGCCTGCCAGCGTGTGTGTCAGGCTCACAGCGTATACTGTGCCCACTTGACCACCACTCTTATCTGTTGTAACAGTAGTGTAAATTGAAAAAAAAAAACTTTTTTGACTGTGAAACATCAGTCTGCTAGTGTAATCTAATTGCAGTTGCCTGCCTGCCAGTGTGTGTGCCAGGCCCACTTGCCCAGTGCCACCACTCATATCTGGTGTAACAGTAGTGTAAATTTAAAAAAAAAAAACTTTTTTGACTGTGAAACATCAGTCTGCTAGTGTAATCTAATTGCAGTTGCCTGCCTGCCAGCGTGTGTGCCAGGCTCACAGCGTATACTGTGCCCACTTGCCCAGTGCCACCACTCATATCTGGTGTAACAGTAGTGTAAATTTTTAAAAAAAAACTTTATTGACTGTGAAACATCAGTCTGCTAGTGTAATCTAATTGCAGTTGCCTGCCTGCCAGCGTGTGTGCCAGGCTCACAGCGTATACTGTGCCCACTTGCCCAGTGCCACCACTCATATCTGGTGTAACAGTAGTGTAAATTAAAAAAAAAAACTTTTTTGACTGTGAAACATCAGTCTGCTTGTTTGCAGAAGCTTAGATACAAGATAATCACAGAGGTTAAAAGTATATTATTATAAATGTGTTAGTTATGCAAAACTGGGAAATGAGTAATAAAGGGATTATCTATCTTTTAAAACAATCAAAATTATGGTGTAGACTGTCCCTTTAAACGGGGAGTTTGGTCTGTCACTGTGAAGCGGGCGTAACCCTTACATTACCTGATCGATACAACATCATACCTGATGTTTTAAAGCATGTTATTCCAAACAATTTAGGAATGTTAGGTGATTTATGCCCTTTATGGCTTAAAAACAGACTCTGCATCAACTATGTAATTTTCCATGGGAGTTTTGCCATGGGTCCCCCTCCGGCATGCCACAGTCCAGGTGTTAGTCCCCTTGAAACAACTTATCCATCACTATTGTGGCCATAAAGAGTCCCTGTGGGTTTTAAAATTCGCCTGCCTATTGAAGTCTATGGCGGTTCACCCGTTCGCGAACAGTTGCGGAAGTTCGTGTCCGCCGTTCGTGAACGCAAATTTTTAGGTTCGCGACCTCACTACACATCAACAGGTAAATCGCTAGGGTTTTATGCGCCGGTGAAGTAAAGCAACTTGCGGAGAACAGGGGAGAGTGATGTGAAGCTGATTGGATATATTGAAGAGCTGCGTCCAGACAGGTTTTATCTTAGAGATAAATGAGTTACAAAGTCTGTAACAAAAAAGAGTGCTTTACCCCTGCAATTATTTAGGAAAAATTCTCACCAATCTTTATTGGTTTAACTATTCAATCATACACGTTTAAAAACACTTAAACTCTCTAGATAGCAATATATAGCATAGATGTGTGAATAAAACCTCTGAGAATCATGTATCTATATGGGAAACATTGTACTTGGTTTGTATGATATCAAGCAGTCAGATACAAACATTATATTTTGTAGCCGGCTATTAATAAATTCAGAAATAATGCTGTAACAAGAGGACCTGTTAATATGTGGGATGTCAGATTATGAGATTAAAGCTATCTAGCTAATACTCTTTCTGCAATTATAAAGTCCTTGCTTGCACGGTTAACTTTAGCACAGCTATTCAGTGTAATAGATTCTGTCTGCTTAAGCCCTTTCTATAGCGGGGGCTAGATTAACGTTTAACTGACTTGTTTCACTAACATAGCACAACGTCTGATCTCAGAATATAACAAACATTTAAAAGCTATTGGCAATCAACAGTTATCATAGCGAGTAAGTGGTTAAAAAATGAGAGTATGAACTCTTTGAAGCCAGCCCCACCTTACTCTGTCAAAGGCTTTCTCAGCGTCTAAGGACCTTAGCAGAGGGGCCAGAGTATAAAGCCTGGACAGCTAGTATGAACTCATTTGGGAAATTGAACGCCCTCATGGTTTCCCAGAGATACTCCTACCTTACTCTGTCAAAGGATTTCTCAGCATCTAAGGACAGAGCAAGGGGGGGCACTCCGTCCTTTGAGGCCTTAGTTAGAATGTTAAGTATGCATCTAGTGGCGTCCAGACCTTCTCTTGAGGGGATAAATCCCACTTGGTCCGGGTGGACCAGTGTGGATATTATTTTGGAGAGTCTGTTGGCGATAATCTTAGCGTATAATTTGGTGTCAAGATTGAGAAGATAAACAAGGTATGCAAAAAGCAACTAGGTGCCAAGCTAATATCTATAAGAGGCACCAACCATGTAATAAAAATATATAGGTAATGGGGTGGTATACTCTGGTATAATGGATCTAGTAAACCAAAAAATATATAATATCCAAAAATCTCTATACAATGTATAGTAATCTCTACACGATGTATAGCGTATTGATAGAAAAAGTAAGTTTGTATACCACAACAAATACACAGTTAATATCAAATGCACAAGTAATAACATATATATAACATAAGTGAAAATAGATACAAATATAAAATCTAATTAGTAACAATCATTAGAAACTAGAGTCCATAGAATATAAGGGTAGAGAGTAGAGTCCTGATATATAACTTTATCCAATTACAAAGGAGTTCCACAGCTTCAGGCAGCTTCTCTAGTGTGTCACGCCACAACACAGGATAGAAGGTCTAGAATACAAAAGATAGAGGGTGCCACATGGTGAAAATCAGACTGATAAGCCAGATGGTAGAAATACAGGCGGTGTTAATCTTACTCACGTGATAAAGAGCACAATTGTGCTATATAGGCAAGCTGAAACCAATAAAGTCGTCCGTCAGACTCTTTGGCACACCAGGAGCAGGGGATATCCAACGCGTTTCTCAGTGACACAGCACTGTTTCCTCAGGTATGTTGTAATGTGTTTATTAAACTTTTAACTATTTGTTATCTCGCTGCTGCATTCTATTCAATTGGATTCCACTACACTAACTGCCACTGGTTATTTTGGAGTACAGGTCACTACCACTGACCGTGGCCTGACATCTTCTGCACTACCCAGGATTATCTCTGGACTTCCTCTGGTGGGACGAGGATATCCCCTGCTCCTGGTGTGCCAAAGAGTCTGCCGGACGACTTTATTGGTTTCAGCTTGCCTATATAGCACAATTGTGCTCTTTATCAAGTGAGTAGGATTAACATCACCTACCATCTGGCTTATCAGTCTGATTTGCACCATGTGGCTCCCTCTATCTTTTGTATTCAATATTGAGAAGATATATAGGATGGAAGCTACCGCAATCTTTATGGTCCTTCCCAGGTTTTAATATAGTAGTTATAGTGGCATCTAAGAATTCTTTGCGGAAGAGACCTTTTCGCATGACTTCATTGAACATTCTGCAAAGGATAGGACTGACCATGGTTTCAAAAGATTTATAAAAACATCCGGTAAAACCATCAGGACCTGGGGATTTGCCTAATTTAAGGTCTTTAATGCTTGTTTCTATTTCTTCAATGGTAAGTGAGATTTTGAAAATCAGGCCATGCGGTTCCGTATTTTTGTTGCAAGGAGGGAGGAGGTCTTATTACTTTTATAGTAATATAGCTGTTTAAGCCTTTCCAAATTAGTATGTGTTTTTTAGTATTCAAGTATCTTGAACTGTTTTGTAATATCTGAAATTTGGTCGCTTAATGTGGCAGTGTAGGATATGGATAGCTGGGTTTGTAAAGATCTAAGTTGACATGTTAGGGAAGCTAGAGAGGCTCCTTGGGCTTTTATGTATCTGAGTGGCCTTTTGACATAGTGGCCTCTAAGAAATGCCTTGAGGGAAGTCCATAAAATCTCTGCCGAGATGTGTGGGATGTCATTAAATTCCAAGAATTCATAGATACTATATTGTGTATCTAGTTTGTGAATAGGATTTGTTGACTAGACAATCCCTAAGGTGCCATGTGGGGGGGGGTCTTGAGTTAGTTAATTGTGGGCCTATAGAAATTAGAAGGGAGTCATGGTCAGACCAGGAAACAGGGGAAATTCTGGTAAAGTTATATGGTCCAGTGTATAGGATTTATGGGGAGGGGAGTAAAAAGTAAATTCTTCATCTGAGGGGTGCAAGGCCCTCCATACATCATACAGATCATGTTGGCAAAATGGTTTTTGAAAGGCATTAGAGAGGGAGTGAGCGGATCTTTCTGCAGTAGAGATCTTTGGGCCTAGTCTATCTATTTTAGGATCCCAAATTAGATTAAATTCACCTCCTAATATTAGTTTGCCTTGTTTGACTGCCGACACTGACTCCAGTAGTTTTTTAAGAAACCCAATTTGTTTAGAATTCGGAGCATAGGCGTTAACTAGAGTAACTCACTTGTTATTCAGTCTACAAATTAGAATAACAAAATGTGCTTGAGGGTCACGTTCTATGTAGATGTGTTCGTATTTAAGGTGAGTATTAATTAGTATTGCAACTCCTCTGGATTTGGACTTATAAGAGGCATCTATAACTATTGAGAATCTTTTGTATGGCCGAGGGATCCCTATCTGTGAAAGCTAATGTGTCTCTTGGAGGAACGTGACATCTACTCGAGTGCATTGGAGCATATTTATCAAGAGGCTTCGTTTTGTTGGGGAATTAAGGCCTTGGGTATTACGTGTCATGATACGTAAGTCTTTCATGGTGTAGGGAGGGCGGGAGAAGTAGGTACAAGAGAGGAAGAAAAAAAGAAAAAGGGGGGGGGGGAAGGAGGGGGAAGGAGCCTAGGGAGAAAAGGGAGTTCTACGGGTAAATCAAAAAGTAGTTTAGAGAGGCTGCCACCTTTTCGGTATATTGATGTGGAATGGATGCAATCAGAAGTAATATACGTAAGGTATCTACGAGTTCAATGAATAAGAGTATCTGTTTGGCTATCGTAAATTTCAGGTGGGGGGTGGTGTTCAACGGACAAGGGCTGCTCAATAATTGTTGGGGGTTAGAGGGAGGGGAAGGAGCTTTTGGTAGAATGTAGGAAGTAGAACATATGTGAGTGTGCACAATAAATTTTAATAGTGAAGTGGTCCTATAATACTAAATTGCTGATATGAAATAAGCAAGGTAGGGCTGATATAGGAGATGGGGGAGGGAGGGTCTGTATTAGTTAACTAGGTATTCCCTGGATGTGATATAGGGGGTGCTGGGGGGGAGGGTCTCCACCGAAGGGTAATGTGGTTCAGTATTTGACATGGAAGAGGAGAGGTTGACAATGTAATAATGACCAAATTATGCACGAAAAGCATACTTGTATGAAGACAAAAGCCAATGAACTCTATAACATTACTATCTAACTATTAGTCACCGTAGCTAACTGATATATAGACATGTATAAAAATATTTAGAGACATATTACACTTAAATGGATACTAACCCCTCATTTTTTCGTTCATGATTCAGATAGAGCATGCAATTTTAAGCAACTTTCTAATTTACTCCTATTATCAATTTTTCTTTGTTCTCATGTTATCTTGATTTGAAAAAGCAGTAATTAAAGGTTAGGAGCCGGCCCATTTTTTAGTTCAGCACCTTGGTAGAGCTGCTGATTGGTTTGCTACATTTAGCCACAAATCAGCAAGTGCTACCCATGTGCTGAACAAAAAATGGTCTGTCTCTAAAGCTTACAGTACTGCTTTTTCAAATCAAGATAGCATGAGAACAAAGAAAAATTGATAATAGGAGTAAATTAGAAAGGTGCTTAAAATCTCATGCTCTATCTGAATCATGAAATAAAAAAAATGGGTTTAGTATCCCTTTAAATATAATGGAGCGTGACAGTGGTAGGTAATATATCAATTTAGGCATAGGAGGATTCTGTTTGTTGTATAATTGTGATGTAGTCAATTATGTGAGAAATTTAGTTAAGTAAGAGAGGTGCATATGCCTCAAGATTATATAAGTCCATAAAGTGTTACCAGATATGTGAGGTTGTAGGTGTGAGGGCACCTCTATACAAATATTGACTCTGGGATTTGACTTGGGGATGATTATATGAAATACTTTAAATATTATGGACTAGCAATATATGAAAATTGAAAGCCACTAACGTTTAAATGTGTTAGGGAGTATTAGTGAAATTAATATGTCGAATAATTTCTTGGGAGTTAATCTGGGTATACAAATGAGCTAATAGCTTAATTGTATAAACAACAATAGTGAAGAAAACCTGTATGGTCCAAGTGCATGTGCAGGATTGTAAGTTAAACACATTGAGATCTGGTGTAAGATATATTAGGTTCCATACTGGTCACCTCTGGGTAAAATCTTATAATGCAAGGAGAGTAAATATATCAATCAGTTAGGTCAACTTTACATAGAATACACACAAAATAAACATTTACTAAATAACTAGTTTGCATATATGCAAGAGTTAATATATAACATATAATAACCTATATAGTGTAATGAACAGATTAACATTTCAACAGGTATACTTAGCAACTGATTTGAAGTTCAAGGATTATTGGTCCAGAGGTGAGTGGAAGGTCAAGCACCTCCACCTTAGACTGTGGAAAGCTGCCAACCTCTAGACCGTTGGCTGGGAAGTCTGATGGAAAGTGTATGGTGTGCTGGAGATCATGAAGTGTCCTACTGAAAAGAATCATGTTAGAAATCCTTTCTTGTTAGGTATACACTTGGAATTACAAAGTGTCCTTTAGAGAAGAGTGATGTGCCATATTAGGATTCTTTGCTAGGAGTAGGAATGTCGTTTCTTTTGGATTGAAGATTGGGTATTTGCGGTATTGGGCGCCATTCAGCAGCTGTAATATTCAGATCATCAGAGTTGTCTGCTGCATTTTTATTTTGATCAGGGGAGTGATGCAAACCCAATGAAAGCAACAGTTTCATACCCTGATCTGGTGTAGAGATGACATAAGAGTGTTCGTCAAACTGAAAAAACAGCTTGACGGGAAAACCCCATTTATATTTCACGCTACTTTTGCAGAGACATTGGGTAACTTGTTTGAAAGAGCATCTTTTGGCTAGGGTGTGTGAAGACATTCTGGAAAGATTTGAATAGTATGATAGGGATCCTTTAAAGTTTTGTTTAGAAACAATGCCCTGAGTAGTTTTTCCTTAAATGTGTAGTAATGTAGTCTAATTATTACATCTCTGTGAGTACCTGAAGTGGAATTTCTGGGGCAGAGTGCCAGATGGGCCCTGTCAATTAGTGGATCTTAGTCCTGGAAGGGTCCCAATAGTTCCTTGAATAGGCGCAATAGGTATTCAGGAAGATCTGCTGTACTCACATCTTCTGGGATACCACGTATCCTTATATTATTACGGCATGACCTATCCTCTAGGTCCGCCATTTTAGATTCTAGATCTAAGATAATTTCTGTGAGAGATTTGGTATATGAGAGCAGATTACTGTGGTCCACACTGAGGTCGTCTTGTTTCTTTTCTAGTATTTCAGTCCGTTCTCCCAGGGATGAAATGTCTCTCTTAAGTTCAGAGACAGACATCTTAAGCTCTTGTTTAAGCGACGTGTAATGAGAGTCTATTTTGTCTGACAATACTTTAATAGAGTCAAGTATAGAGGAGTGCACGGACAGGGATCTGTCAGGGGAATGGTTTTTTGCTCTGTGAATGTTCATAGTGAGTTTTGCTATTGAAGTGATCCGCCAGAGTCCTTTACAGAACATCGTACTGTCTCTGCTTTTTCTTCTGATAGTGTGCCATAGTATGATGTAAAAGATGTCTTTGAATACAGGTATCTCCTTAAGATAGAAAATAGTTGTCTTCCTTTAAGATATGATGTGTAGAGATAGAGAGTCCAGCACCCCTAATCTGAGGAAGTTAGCACATCATTGTTTCTCAGATGTGTGGCAGGAGAATAGCGTTATATGAGAGGAAGCAACTTCTAGAAGTATACCTTGATTGGAGATCTGTTTAACTAGATATGTACCTGTCTCTCTCCTGGGTAGAGTGCTCTCTCAGAGCGATTTTAGGGTGACATCAATAAAATCGACTTTGCAGGAGATTTGTGAAGAAAAATAGATATCAGGGTCACAGATCTTGGGTAATTTGAGAGGTATACTGGACCTGAGTTTGTGGGATCCTGTCTCACAAATTATGTAAAAGTGATCCATATGAGGCAAATTAAGAGAATATATGTGTGGTTTTGTATTTCTCTAAATATTCTGCCAGATAGGTGTTGTATCACTGCTGTCAATTGGTGACAAGTGATCTTGGTTGAACTATCCAGGGCCCTCTAAGCACGGTTGTGGCCTTTGAAGGAGGATCACTGAGATGTAAATTATTTTTATAATAAGGCCTTATGGTGGTAGGAAAGGCCAAGGATAATGAGGCCGTCTTTAGGGTCCCCCAGTGTGTTTAGAGATAAACAATATAGACTCACCAGCTATAGTGATCAGTTCCAGGGTGATCTCAGGCCCCAGCGGTGAAGGGCTGTTAAGGATGGACTCTGGTGCCTGTGCTGCAGGGTCAGAGATCCGCTTTGTGCTGACAATAGTTGAACCGGGTACTTTAAACAAGAAGTGGCGGCTACTTGAACAGTAGGGTCATGATCACAGAGGTGATCCGCCAGTGTCCATTCCGTGGTAGACAGTGATGTGCCATCTCTGTGGGGAGGTAGGCCATCACTGCATTGGAGCTTAATTAGGTCGTTAAGGTCGCAGTGGAATTCAGGCTGGTCTGAATATTTAAAAAACTGCTGATCTACTGAAATTTTCATGCACAACCATCTCTAGGGTTTACAGAGAATGGTCCGATAAAGAGAAAATATCAAGTGAGTGGCAAGAAAGGCAACAGTAACTCAAATAACTACTCGTTACAACTAAGGTATGCAGAATACCATCTCTGAATGCACAACACGTCTAACCTTGAAGCAGATGGGCTACTGCAGCAGAAGACCACACCGGGTGCCACTCCTGTCAGCTAACAACAGGAAATTGAGGTTACAATTTACACAGGCTCACCAAAATTGGACAATAGAAGATTGGAATAATCTTGCCTGGTCTAATGAGTCTCGATTTCAGCTACGACATTCAGACGGTAGGGTCAGAATTTAACATAAACAACATGAAACCATGGAACCATCCTGCCTTGTATCAACGATTCAGGCTGGTGGTGGTGGTGTAATGGTGTGGGGGATATTTTTGTAAAAATGCTATAAAGAGATTACGTAGTAATTTAGATGTAGTAAGGACTTTGAAATGTTATCTTTATGCCACTAAAGAATTCAGAAATCCTTCATCCTTGTTTATCCATTTCTCACATACCCACAAAAGGACAGATGGCTACTGCAAACAACTTAAGAGTTTGGCTTAAACCTTTGATTCACAAACTTGTAGTAGGGAAGTCTCCCCTAGAATAAATTAATGCTCATTCTACGCGAGTAGTCACCACCTCTTGGGCTTTTAGAATGAAGTTTCCATTGAACAGATTTGCAAGGCAGCTACTACATTTCCTTTACCAAATTCTACTATTTTGACACATTTGTCTCTGCTGTGGATGTTTTTGCTAGGAAAGTTCTGCAGGCCACAGTGCTTATTTAGTACTGCTATCTGCCTCAACCAGCTTAGGTATAGGATCCCACATGTGATGGCTCATGGACTCTCATCATCTTATAAAAGAAAACAAAATTTATGCTTAACTGATTAATTTATTTATTTCATGATAGTGAGCATCCACGAGAACCACCCTTCTTTTTCCATTACAGTTAGTGGCAGTACCAGTTTGCACTTCTATTACCCTGCCTTTCCTTTTCTACTTTCAAATGTTTTCCTTTCTCTTGGTCATACCTATGACTAAGGAATCATGGGAAAGTGGGAGGGATTAAAACTCTATTATAGGACTGGACTTTGTGATGGTTCGTGGATTTTTAACATCATAAAAGAAATGATTAGGTAAGAATGAATTTATTTGTTTGTGCTCCACTAGTAATATGTGCCATATTTTTAATAATAAGGTAAACAGGCAAAATAAATAATGAATAATAAGAGCCCTGCAGTTGGGTTTCACCCTGCATGGTTAAACCTAAATAACTTTTTTAGCAAATACATTTGCATTATTAAAATGTAAGAATACAGGTTTTGCCAATGCTGTGCAGGTGTTAACAATCATGTCAAACATTTTTTTTTATTTACTTTTAGAGCTGTTGAATACTTTTGAGAAGGACATACCTATAGCATTCTGGGCATTTGGTATTATAAACAAACACCAACATACATTGCTTTGTGAAGAGCTGCAGATCAGATCATACCTGCAAGAATGCTTGCCCATCCCTAACTCTTATGCTAAATGACTCACATCATCTAAAAACCCAACAGCAAAATCTGGCTTCAAAGCATATATTTAAAAATTTAGGCCAGCACTCGTGATTATCCTCTCTTTTGAACATGAGGCAATGATACAAGGACAAACTTGTGATCCAAAAGAGAGAGCGCTAAAAAAGAACTGCATTTAGGTACTTTTAAATATAACTAATTGTACAAAGACTTGTCTGTCTTAAGTGCTTTCTGTAATTTTGAACAGTAGATTAAAGGCTCGTGCTTCGGTGCAGTGGAAATTTTAATTAAAGCATTTCCTTCTAACATCTTTAGTTACAAGATTTCTGATTGCTAATTATAAAATATAACCATGCACTGTTTTAAACAATTTGATTACTAAGATTTTAAATCCTAATGCAAGGTTGTCAGTATTTGAAGGAACATAAAATGTAATATATTTTTAAGTGAAATGCAACAATCTGTTTTTAATTAGACAAAATACATAGCCTAAATCCTATGTGACCTGCTATTGGTCGTGACAGCCTAATAGCATAGTGACAGCCTTGTTGCCTTCAGTAGTGGCAGCCTTTGAGACATGCAAAAGTAGATGGGTTCAGACACTGCAGAAACTCTCAAGTAAAAGCAACAGCAATTACTTTGGTATCTTCTATAATACAATAATAACAGTATTTGCATTACACTAACCTCTCATAATAAGACCTAACCCCTTGACCTGACCCCTCATGCTGCAGTAAACACAAATACCAACTAAAATGATCTGTAAGTTAATTAATAGTGAGCATAACACATTCTCTATCATAACTGCAACCTTATCCCTACAGTATTTATCCCTAGTGGTCCCTAGAGATCCAAGTGGCACAATTACAAAATGTGTTTACCGCCCTGGTAAATTAAGCTCATGGATTAACAGGCTCATATGGGACAAATCTGTGATGGAAAGAAGTATCACTTGTCACTTCATCTATACACCACTAATAACTTAATGCAGGGAGCGCTACCCATGTAATGACCCTGCTCAAACAATAGCGCACTGTCTGGTATAACAAATGAATGCTTAAAGTGATAGTAAATCCAAGCGTTTAAAAAAATGCTAGGATGTACCATCACTAAAAATAAACTGTAGTTTCAGTCATCACTTATTTAAAAAGGTGCTTAACTCACCCTGTCTGTGCTGTGGCAGTTCACTAAAGTCAGAGCCTCTGGCCGCCAATGGCAAGGTGCTCTTCTCTCAATGAGGTGACTTTCCACCTCTAAACTAATAGCCGTGCATTTGCATACAAAGAGAGAAGCGCTCTACCAGGAACGAACAACAGCTCAGTGGCTTGTTCTATGGCGATTTACCACCCGGAAGCAGCCTCTTTTAGACCAGTGTGCTTTTCACAGAAGAAAACTTTCCTGAAGTATATCAGTCTGATCCTGCCAAGTAAGGTCAGTCCAGCCCCGAAATACCAGGCAATTCTCCTCTGAACAAGGAACATGACAACCCCAGACGATCGTTTCGGCCTCCTATGGGCCTCGTCAGTGAGGTGCAGCCACATTCCTCTAAGCACACTGGGCAAGGAGTCCACGTCTGGTTTCCCCCATCACCCATAGGGAGACTTCCCCAGGGTCATAATAATTTGCATACAAAGAGAGAAGCGCTCTACCAGGAACGAACAACAGCTCAGTGGCTTGTTCTATGGCGATTTACCACCCGGAAGCAGCCTCTTTTAGACCAGTGTGCTTTTCACAGAAGAAAACTTTCCTGAAGTATATCAGTCTGATCCTGCCAAGTAAGGTCAGTCCAGCCCCGAAATACCAGGCAATTCTCCTCTGAACAAGGAACATGACAACCCCAGACGATCGTTTCAGCCTCCTATGGGCCTCGTCAGTGAGGTGCAGCCACATTCCTCTAAGCACACTGGGCAAGGAGTCCACGTCTGGTTTCCCCCATCACCCATAGGGAGACTTCCCCAGGGTCATAATAATTTGCATACAAAGAGAGAAGCGCTCTACCAGGAACGAACAACAGCTCAGTGGCTTGTTCTATGGCGATTTACCACCCGGAAGCAGCCTCTTTTAGACCAGTGTGCTTTTCACAGAAGAAAACTTTCCTGAAGTATATCAGTCTGATCCTGCCAAGTAAGGTCAGTCCAGCCCCGAAATACCAGGCAATTCTCCTCTGAACAAGGAACATGACAACCCCAGACGATCGTTTCGGCCTCCTATGGGCCTCGTCAGTGAGGTGCAGCCACATTCCTCTAAGCACACTGGGCAAGGAGTCCACGTCTGGTTTCCCCCATCACCCATAGGGAGACTTCCCCAGGGTCATAATAATTTGCATACAAAGAGAGAAGCGCTCTACCAGGAACGAACAACAGCTCAGTGGCTTGTTCTATGGCGATTTACCACCTGGAAGCAGCCTCTTTTAGACCAGTGTGCTTTTCACAGAAGAAAACTTTCCTGAAGTATATCAGTCTGATCCTGCCAAGTAAGGTCAGTCCAGCCCCGAAATACCAGGCAATTCTCCTCTGAACAAGGAACATGACAACCCCAGACGATCGTTTCGGCCTCCTATGGGCCTCGTCAGTGAGGTGCAGCCACATTCCTCTAAGCACACTGGGCAAGGAGTCCACGTCTGGTTTCCCCCATCACCCATAGGGAGACTTCCCCAGGGTCATAATAATTTGCATACAAAGAGAGAAGCGCTCTACCAGGAACGAACAACAGCTCAGTGGCTTGTTCTATGGCGATTTACCACCCGGAAGCAGCCTCTTTTAGACCAGTGTGCTTTTCACAGAAGAAAACTTTCCTGAAGTATATCAGTCTGATCCTGCCAAGTAAGGTCAGTCCAGCCCCGAAATACCAGGCAATTCTCCTCTGAACAAGGAACATGACAACCCCAGACGATCGTTTCGGCCTCCTATGGGCCTCGTCAGTGAGGTGCAGCCACATTCCTCTAAGCACACTGGGCAAGGAGTCCACGTCTGCTTTCCCCCATCACCCATAGGGAGACTTCCCCAGGGTCATAATAATTTGCATACAAAGAGAGAAGCGCTCTACCAGGAACGAACAACAGCTCAGTGGCTTGTTCTATGGCGATTTACCACCCGGAAGCAGCCTCTTTTAGACCAGTGTGCTTTTCACAGAAGAAAACTTTCCTGAAGTATATCAGTCTGATCCTGCCAAGTAAGGTCAGTCCAGCCCCGAAATACCAGGCAATTCTCCTCTGAACAAGGAACATGACAACCCCAGACGATCGTTTCGGCCTCCTATGGGCCTCGTCAGTGAGGTGCAGCCACATTCCTCTAAGCACACTGGGCAAGGAGTCCACGTCTGGTTTCCCCCATCACCCATAGGGAGACTTCCCCAGGGTCATAATAATTTGCATACAAAGAGAGAAGCGCTCTACCAGGAACGAACAACAGCTCAGTGGCTTGTTCTATGGCGATTTACCACCCGGAAGCAGCCTCTTTTAGACCAGTGTGCTTTTCACAGAAGAAAACTTTCCTGAAGTATATCAGTCTGATCCTGCCAAGTAAGGTCAGTCCAGCCCCGAAATACCCGTAATAGCCGTGCATGTCATCTGACAGTTTTCTGTATGCTAGCATGGCTATGAGGTAGAAATGTTACCTCATTGGTCGTGGGCTGCCAGAAGCTCTGATTTAGAAAGCTGCCGCAGCACAGACAGGTTGGGTTTAGCACCCTTTTTTAATAAGTTTTTAGTGTGCCCTATAATTTTAATAGATTGAGCACAGCATGCTATATTTTCTCATATTACAAGGGTTGCGTTATGTATTGCCCTGAAAAAATAAGTTCACTTGGATATCTGAAGTTAAGTAGTAGGGCTTAAATAAAAGTATAACAAAACACACATATAGGGCCAAATTACAAGTGGGGTGCTAATTAACGCTTCTGATCGTTAACTGCCCTAAAAGTAATCTTTTTGCATTTGTTGGGTTGTGATCGTAATTATGAGTTTAAATTAAACTATTTTCGCTCATACGCTAACAGGATTAGTTAAAAAAGCCAAATTTAGAATTTCAATGGAGGGAAAAAATGTTTCAATGTTCTTCACAAAGAAAGTATGTTCTATTTATTCATAAATAAATATTTCTAAATATATCTGATGGTATTTTGATAAAATATATATTTACCTATATATATAGATGACTATATATAGGTATAGATATATACAGATATATCGGAATATGTATTTAAAAATACAAAGAACATATTCTGCTATGTGCAGAACATTGGAATGTGAAATATTTACAGTAAATACACAGTATAACACTTTAATAAATATGAATATTGCATAAATATGCTTTTATAGGTTTTCATCTACTTGACTGCAAAGTTCTACAATATATATATATATATATACTTAAAGAGAGAAAGATAATAGGACTTCGGAAAGTCCTATACAAAGCAATGGGATACAGTACTCTTTTGTCAATCAAATGTGTATATAAAAAAAAGATGCATGTTTGGAACTCATATACACATACCTACACATCACACATAAAATCTTAGTACATAATACTGGCCAGCAAACAAAAGACATATAATATATATTGCATATCAATCTATAAACAGCTTTAAACGGGGTATACAGCAATCCACACTAGGAAATCACTGACAAGTGTGAATAAAAATGCACAGGCAATGAATACAGCATACACCATATGTAGCAGTTGAAACACAAGAGTCCACAGGCTTTATAATCTGTAAGACTAGAAAGATACATACATTGGTAAATGGTTAAAGAGTCTCCGATAATAGCTACAGTGTAGCCTAGCGAAGCTGCTTCAAACTTGCAGGCACACAGAAAAGGCAGGCAGTAAACAAAGCCTGTATCGAAGGAAGTTCAAAAGATATATCACTATGCTTCAAAGGCACAAATATAGGTGGAGACCGAATAACGACTCTACCCATCTCATGCCAAACAGCATATGCCTGCCTTAGGCTAACGATACACCATATGGCGGTATCCTTACCGGAGTCAGAGTATGAAGCTCGTACCTGTTGGTGTCCTATCCGACACCACTCACCCACATCAGGCTATACACTTCCAATTCAATTCACAGCTGATCACAGGAAGGACCCCGGCTCCAAGGCTATCCTCAGCTTAGCTGCCTGTGCGCTCTTCCCAGCACCGGTCTCTCAGATAGATGTGATCACCCCTGGTGTCACACTTCTCCTCCAGGAATCAATCTCGGTGGGTCTGGTTACCTACAGTGTAGCATACATAGATGGTTTGAAATTTCTCCTTAGCAGTTTAGTCAGCTACAAGATACTGTGTGCCCGTAGCAATGATAATTTTTCATTCTGTGCCATTGTTTTTTTTAATAAATGTGATTGACAAAAGAGTACTATATTCCCTTGCTTTGTATAGGAATTCCTATCATCTTTCTCTCCTTAGAGGGACATTAAAGGGACATTATATGCTCATTTTTTCTTTACATAAATGTTTTGTAGATGGTCTATTTATATAGCTCATAAATTATTTTATTTTTTTATTTTTGTATAGTTTTGCTCAATTTTAAATAACATTGCTCTGATTTTCTGACTCCTAACCAAGCCCCAAAGTTTTATGAGAATACCG